>NC_091129.1:160338614-160643614 GCF_040183065.1 Periplaneta americana
AACAATAATAATCTAGAATATATGCCTGTAACATTATATACTGTATTTTTTGTTACTGTGATCATGCTATTCGATACAATTAGGCCTATAGGTCTCCACTGTACAAACGTGACTATGATTGCCAATTTATAAAACATAAAAACACATTTTAATACTTCACATAACAATAAAGATTTACAAATTCAAAATTTACATTGAAATACCACACTTTAATTTTAATCTAGGTTTATATCAGATGTTATTTGAAATCTTCCCCTCCTCATGTCACTTTAGAAATTACTTTGTTCCCATAGTCAGGTACAGAGGGATGTACAAAATATGTTCCTTTGGCAGTGCTTCTCTTACGAAAGAAATTCGCCATAATTTCGTCTTCCTCTTTCCCCACTATCCCATCAACATAAGCTATACTATGACACTTTTCTGTTTATAAGTGTTAATTGGACCTATTCCGGTGAACAATTTATTCTTCCTGCTGGTCCTATCTGTTTCGAGTAGGTCGATGGCATGATCGACTTAACCCTACAAAGGTACAAGTTTTCTTAAAATAATAAGTTTCAATACTAACATTTACGAACTGCAAAACTATTATTTCAGGATACAATCTCAACGAAAAGTACTTACGTAAACTTCCTGTCTCCTTTCACTGCTGACTATAATTTAGAGTTTGTAAGACTTTGTTTTCATTTAAGAGAAAAAGTTGAAAATAACAATTTTCACTTCAACGGTAATTACACAGTGTTCCCATTGTTGCCATTCGCAGGCTTTTTGTTGTCCCTCTCGCTTACATTTGCAATGTCAGGCAATGAAGTCAGCATAACAAAATTTTAACAAGTAATCGAGAAAATGTATAATTTTCAATAAAAATTGCAAATGATTGATTTTACACCCACTGATTGACTTTACCCATTTCTACGGTACTTTAAGGCCGTGTCTCAAAGCTCAAGTCCAAACTACACACTAGTGACTAGCAACTAGGTGACTTGTAAACTACACACTAGGAAGCTTTGGAAATGTATGCTTGAATCATGGCCTTCTTCACAGACTATTTTTCTAAAAAACCATGACATCTCGGTGCAGGACTGAATTAAGAGGGCAGTATCCTAATGCAGTTTCATTACGACTTATGGAAAAGATAAGGGCTTAATATATTACATTAATGTTTACAACATTGTACAGAAGGTACTAACAATGTCAATGTTCATTATTTCACTTCCAAAGCATTTTCAGATTTCATAACCCCAATTGCTGATGAGGTATCCATGTTTGTTTAGTGAACAAGTCAACAATCGAGCAAGCATTTTCGTTTGCTAGCTACTACGGACTTGATTCCTATGCACTACGTAGCTTTGGATCGTAACTTCTGACGTCATGTCCGGCTATTTAGTCAACAATCTAGTTCACTTCAGCCGAAAATGTAGCTTTGAGACACAGCCTAAGGATGTCTTATTAATTTCTATCATATCAATAATAGAATATTTAGTGTTAACCATTATATTGATGCATCGCTTGGCGACAGATGATTAAATGGAGTAAACTTGTAAGACGTCTTATCGATTCTGATGCAATGATTGTCTGATATTTCGTTGACCCTCGCATCCACTACCACCTTTTATATTACATAAAGCATCCATTATTCAGCAGTGAACGGTCTGTATAGTTCATACATGTTAAGCAAGTTAAATTTGTAAGGCTAAACTGTTTGATATATTCAGTACTTTGTTTTCTTGCACATTTAGCTTCAAAGCTAGCTGAACCAGACTGCCACAACTAATCGATAATCGATACATTCTAGCACAGCAGCACGCTAATGACCTCCAAGAGGGGTAACCCACCTTTAATTTCTACGCGCCTCTTGCGTTATTGTATTTAAAGTCTGGCATGCAGCACTTCAAAGGAAATCCTAATCACATACAAAGGCCTGAAGGCGTTTAAAGAGTCTGAACCGTGAGAAGATAACTTCATAAATAGAGGTCTGATGTGCATGAAAAACACGTTATGGTATCCTGAAAGCTGCACGTAAACATGCACAAAAGTATAATAAAATATACACTATCTATATATATAATTTGAACTGGTAATGGAAATTACGAGAAAACGGCTGAACGGATTTTAATAAATGGCCCCTCATTTTGAAGCTTGGAACCCAAAGTTTTTCGGAAAAGTAGTAGTTTTCAGTGAAATGTAAATTTTCCTACATAATTTTCCAAAATCCATCTGTTGTCAGTTTTGACAACTAATTTTATTGAATCACGGCCGACTTGATTGAATTTCAGAACAAAACACACACTACAATAAACAATAGGCTATTACACGAAGGCCATGACCTGCAGGATTGCCGACATATTTAGAGCTCAATCCAATTTATTAAAAACTGATTCTGCAGTGTATAATTTTCTGAGTACAGCTGTGTATTGGATATTCAAATCTACGAAACTTGAGGTGGTTTAATGACATTATTACCATTATAAATTAAATATTATTATAGTTAATATGATGCGTCTATTTTTCATTAATTGTGCATAATATTGATGCTATATTGATGACATGAAAGTGAAACGTTTTGAGGTTATGTAAGTAAATGTAGAGAATATCTTAATTTGATCTTCATTTCTATAATTTACTGAGTGACTGCTATATATAACTACAAAACTTAAGTAAGATAATAATATTGTTATTAAAAATCAACTATTTTTATACTTATTAACCTAGTGGGGTTGGATCTTTTTCCATATACTTAATGGCGGTGTAGTGTAGATAGGCCTATTGATATGTGTCATTGTCTTCAGTATTGGCTCGAGAGAGCGCAAAAATTACAGTTCCTAAGGAAAGATCAAAAGGTATTACTTACTGATAAAATAAGAGGCCTAGAAAATTTTGTAGTCTCCAGATCTTTTCAGCAAGATCTCTTAGTAGGATAAAATTATTTTACGCTCTACATTTCAAGTTCTACAGTACATGCAGCAGCTATACGAAAATGCTATTGTTCGAAAGCTTAGCAAACCTGGCATTTTTTAACTTTTGCCTACAATCCACAATGACCTGAAATAGCTACTGCTATCGTCCTGACATTGATACTTGCGTTTTCGCGTTGAAACTCAAAAACTGGAGTTGGATAGGTTCAAGAAAAAGTATTTGGCCTAAAAAAATCCATTCAGAGGGAGTATGTTTCATTATTATGGAAGCAAATAACTATCAAAAAGACAAGTATCCTTCATTGAAAATAAATCTGAAAAATTATTATTTGAACGTCTAACGAACTTAGTTTGCAGCAGCATTTGCTGCACAAGCCACTAGTAATTATATAATTACTATTAACATAACACAATTATATACAGCGTGTTTCAAAATTATGCAAACACCTTCATATTATAATTATTATTATTATAATTTAGCTGCGAATATATTGAATAAGCAGTCGTGGACAGCCGATAAGGGGTAGTCCTCCAGCTTGGGGGTTGGGCGAAGGGCTAACAACCAATCACCGTAAAAAAAACAGCTTGTTACGAAACCTAACAGTAAGCCTCGGAATGGGACTGATTCTCCGGCTATTCTAATGTGGCAGATAAGTGCAATGGATTTAAGCTCCATATATAAAGTATTCCTGAAAACTTTTATTAGAAGTAATGACAACATGAGCCAATATAAATTTACAAGATAGAGCATCACCTATTATAGAACAATTAATTTATTTCCATGATACGACCACAGCAATAGGAAAGTTCAGCATAACACAGAAGGTTTGGAATTGAACGGGTTACATCAGCTTCTTGTCTATGCGGATGACGTGAATATGTTAGGAGAAAATCCACAAACGATTAGGGGAAACGCGGAAATTCTAGTTGAGCAAGTAAAGCGATTGGATTGGAAGTAAATCCCGAAAAGATTAAGTATATGATTATGTCTCGTGACCAGAATATAGTACGAAATGGAAATATAAAAATTGGAGATTTATCTTTCGAAGAGGTGGACAAATTCAAATATCTTGGAGCAACAGTAACAAATATAAATTACACTCGGGAGGAAATTAAACGCAGAATAAGTGAGGGAAATGCCTCTTATTATTCGGTTGAGAAGCTTTTGTCATCTAGTCTTCTGTCAAAAAATCTGAAAGTTAGAATTTATAAAACAGTTATATTACCGGTTGTTCTGTATGGTTGTGAAGCTTGGACTCTCACTTTGAGAGAGGAACAGAGATTAAGGGTGTTTGAGAATAAGGTTCTTAGGAAAATATTTGGGGCTAAGAGGAATGAAGTTACAGGAGAATGGAGAAAGTTACACAACACAGAACTGCACGCATTGTATTCTTCACCTGACATAATTAGGACTATAAAATCCAGACGTTTGAGATGGGCAGGACATGTAGCGCGTATGGGCGAATCCAGAAATGCATATAGAGTGTTTATTTGGGAGGCCGGAGGGCAAAACTTTGGGGAGGCCGAGATGTAGATGGGAAGATAATATTAAAATGGATTTGAGGGAGGTAGGATATGATGGTAGAGACTGGATTAATCTTGCTCAGGATAGGGACCAATGGCGGGCTTATGTGAGGGCGGCAGTGAACCTCCGGGTTCCTTAAAAGCCAGTAAGTAAGTATTATTGTTAAACCTAAGTATCAATTTAGTGATACAGTCACAGTGTGCATATAATTTAAGAAACTTACAACGTATAAACAATGTGAGTACTGCTTCTTAAACGCCTACATCAACACGGTAGGCCTAGTCAAATTCTAGTCATATTTTCTCCAACATATATCTTTATTTATGGATGCAATCGCAGCAATGATCTGATGTCTTAGTTCTTCAAGGTCTTGGGTACAGATGGCGCATAAGCTTCATTCTTCACATATCCCAAAAGAAATGTCACAAGGTGTAAAGTCTGGTGACCTAGGAGGCCAAAGGCGATAGGTCAAATCGTTGATCACATGTCTACGAAGCAACCTTTGTACCGTTGTTAATGAATTTTGTTTTCGCAAGCTGCAGAACGCAAAACGATTTACATTGTAATTTTACAACATGGCAACAGAAATATGAAATACGTTTTCGGAAATATAGAACTCAGAATTCGAAACGTATACGATATTAAATTCTCATGAATACTTATTTAATAATAATCGTATATCTCTAATTACTGAAGTCCGAAGGTTTAGCCCTTTTTCTAGCCCGCAATGTGTAGCATTATGCTTGTTTACTACCTCGTGATGTATAAGGTACGTACAGTCACCTCATAAAAACACTCATGCACGGGACTTCAAACTGGGGACATTCGTTCGTGCGTAATAATATGATAAAAGTATATAGTATACTGATAATAAAGAGTTATTGAACATACTGTCCTTCACAGAACATACAATGACAGTAGAATTAACATTTAAATTACATATACAAGTGTTCTGTCCACGGGCAGGTCTTTCACTGCAAACCCAGCATTCTCCAATCTTTCCTATTTTCTGCTTTCTTCTTAGTCTCTGCATATGAATAGAAATTATATTTGTGAACATCCTGTAGATAAGGTTAGCTTCAATCTGTCATGCTTGAATACATAGAAACCACTACCTTGATAACACTAAGTGTTGAGATAAATGACATCATTGTAGGCTTCGATAAGCAATGAAGATAGCCAAGAGATAAAGCGAAAAATCCAACCTACGTAGTGAATATGCGACACAGATATTAGCACAGCTTGATTCAGGGATTTTGGACCTTGCAAAAAGTAAATACATTGAGCGAGTTAAGGCCCATTCACAATGAAAATTAAACATAACGTAAGCATTAACTTAAGAATGTAAACGTAAAGGCTCATTCACAATGAAAATTAAACATAACGTAAACATTAACATTAGCACATAAACATATGCCACAAACTTAAGTAGCCAAGGCCCATTCACAATGAAAATTAAACATAACGTAAACATTAACATAAGCACATAAACATATGCCAGAAACTTAAGTAGCCAAGGCCCATTCACAATGAAAATTAAACATAACGTAAACATAACGTGTGTGGAAACAAACATACCGAATCAACAAAACTACAAAATCTATTACATAAAAATGGAGAATTGCACAATGACTGACGATGTAGCTATTCAATTTATGTTTCTAATAACTACAATGGCATCAGTATATGGCTTTCAATACTTGAAATCAAAGAACCGGAGATGTAAAATAATCAACTTTTCGTCATATGATTCCATGTTGCGCGCCTAGCTATCATCACGGCCAATAGATCAAAATATCGCCTGTAGGCAAAGCCCATGAGATGTTAAACAAAAAGTGAAAACACGCTTTCCGCTTGTGTACTGTTTCCAAATCGCATAAACATAAGCATGAAAGTTTGGAGTTTGCAAACTTTCATGTTAACGTCTTATGATTAAGATTAAGTTTATGCTTATGTAATTCATTGTGAATGCTTTCATTAAATAACATGGACACAAGGTTTTATGCTTATGTTATGTTTATGTTTAATTTTCATTGTGAATGGGCCTTTACGGTAAAATCGCATAATTCATGATGGGGACATAATATAACCGCAAAGATACTTGGTAACCATGGAAACATAACAACGACGCCATTTCCTCATATTCTGTCGTATACTTCAGCGCTACACGATTGTACACGATTGCGTTCTGTTTGCAAACTTTCATGTTAACGTCTTACGGTAATGTTAATGTCAGTGTTTATGTGTATCATTGTGAATGATCCCATTTGATAACCTGGCCGCAAACTTGTGTGTTTATGTTACGGTTATGTTTAATTTCCATTGTGAATGGGCCTTTACTCATCACTACTGGCTGGCTGGGTCACACAGGTCAGGTCGCACAGTCATAACACCTAACACTTCCTTCTTATCATGTCGCTGTACACTCCGTCTTAAAACACAACATTCTTCCACACTTCCCGTTAAAGTAGCCACGTTCAATTAGTAGGCTAGCGGTGTCAAAGAGGACGGAAGCTTTGTAGTTTCAATAATTTTAATTATGTCGCGCTGTCCATTGTCGTCGTCAAGTCTTTTGAAGGCCGCTCCAATACTCCACGCGGAGTGTATAAACCAGAGTTGCAAATTTTAGCAGTGTGTCTTGTTCTAGTTCACAGTGAAAATTAATTATATTACAGTTCAGTGTATAATAAAAATGTGGAGGCCGTGGGAAGCGAGTGTAGTTTCGGAACCGATACCCATAAACGCTGAGGAAGACGTTATTCATTTCTTAAGGCTCGATAAATAATATAATCGCCCGCCATTTTGGCTCTTTCGTTGGCGTTCGCAGAAAGCACACGAAGACGTTATTTGCCACTCAATTATTTGCTGAATTACAGTGCGTTTGATTTATTATCATAGGAGCTACGACATGATAATGTTCAACGGTGTGGCAAATAGATTCCTCGTATGGTAGCTCGGCAACGAAAGAACAAAAATAGCGAACGATACTACCTACCTAGACTTCATAGAGCCTTCACTTCCTAAGACGTAAGCAAAGAGGAGGAGTTACGCCGGGAATAACAGAGTCCGCGACTATAGATGTCTGTTTATGTGAGTATATATGACACTCCTTGGTAGGCTTAGTCAAAAATTATCCACTTAGGGTAGAAAGCGTAAGTTATTTTCTTTAATGTTTGTGTCAACTAGTAGTTGACAACGGTATATAAATATCTGTGCGCAATGTATTTACGTATTTCATGTTGTCTAACTGGAGAAAAAGCTTAAAATATGGTTTCCTTGAGGCAATTATTCAATGTTTCTATGTTTCACGTAGGTGACATTATCAATAAACGTGAGTTATTTTTAGAATAATAGTACAGGAACTGCGATAACTGGAACAAGAAATGAGTCACAAGACCAATCGTAGTTACTCACAAACATCGCAATTAACAAGGAACAGCTCGTCGACTACGTGTTTCCCATAAGCTTTTGAAATCTGTTAATCCGCCAATGGCTGATAACAGACATGAAAAACACAATCTATAATTCTCCAACGCAGGAGTTCAGGGGTCCGCTAGGGATTTGAAAGGAGTCCAAGGACCCAAGATGTATTTTCAAACGCTATTTTAACTAGGCTTAACATTTATCACGTCATCGTCTTATTTTATCAGCTTGCTGGAATATATTTTTGTTTATTTCAGGCTTTTGAAACACAGAATTTAACAAAAATGAGTTCTTTATTGTTTTTTTAATTTGTTTATTTTACGCTTTATCAGTTGCTATGGTTATCTAGCGTCTGAATGAAGTTAAGGTGCTAATGCCAGCGAAATGAGTCCAGGGTCCAGCGCCGAAAGTTACCCAGCATTTGCTCTTAATGGGTTGAGGGAAATCTCCGGAAGAAACCTTAATCTGGTAACTTGTCCCAACCAGGATTTGAACCCGGGCGAGCTCGCTCGTTCCACGGTCAGGCATGCTAACTGTTACTCCATAGGGTGAACCAGTTCGTTTACTGATTAGACCTCCTCAGATACCGCTCCAATCACAAGAAGCAGTAACATATCTCTATCAATGATGCGTTAGAACAGTCATGTCAATTGATGCCCATAGGAGCAAGCGCGCGCTTTAGAACTCAGGAGAGCCTGAACGCTTTACAGCGGAAAGAAAGAGACAGACGAAAGAGGTGGTATATGCGCTTGGTCGAGCTATATTCAGAGATGGCCAGCACTGATTCAATGGATAAAGGGAAGAGAACTTCTTAAACTGTATCCATGGTAATTTTTAGATTTGTCTGAGAAGTATAAGTGCATTATAAAAAAGTAAGTTTTAATTTTAATGCTCATTTTTCACAAGTTTCTTTTTTTTTTTTATTCAAAAGAAATATTTTCTCAACTTCTTTTTTTTTATAGTGAAATTTTCAGATATAGGCCTATTTATTTAGTAACCTTACAGAATGTTTTCGTAAATCTAATACACCGTATATACGTACTACTGAAGGTAGTGTATTGAAAATATTCGCATGGAAATTATTTGTAAGGACATAAATTAACAAAGCAACTACTGTTACATCATAAGCAAAAGATACGTGCCCATGTGTTGTAAAATTGTCAGCTCTATAGCTTCAGCAGATTTCGAGAAAATAATTTAATATTCTGATGATAGGAAGTTGCGCACCAATATCACCATAAAAGCATAATGTGATAAGAGTTTTGTTATGGAATATTAGTTGCACTTAAAACATACACAGCACCTAGGTAACTTTGCTTTGTACTGTAATATTGTTTTCATTAGTTTATTGATTACTTTTATAAGGCTAAAGATACCATCAAGCTCAATTCCAATTTATCATGTCATACTCAATCTCTTTCTTTTGGAATATCACTTTCTTTATGAATGATGTGTTTCATCCATTTAGTACAGTATAGTTGTACTACTATGGAATTTGTATTAATATTCCTTCTTAACTCTTTATTAGGTTATTAACATTTAAAACACAACTGCAATATTAAGAAATTGGTGTTAGTACTTTTGTTTTACAGTCAATATAGATAATATTAAACAGAAAGAAGCCATATAAAAATAATGACAAAAAATTTCACGTTCCGTATGAAGATTGTGTACCACTGTTTTCTTAATCCAACAGGCTGCTTATTCATATACACAACCCTTCCTCTTTCCATACTTAGCGCTTGATGCCCGCGCACGACGTCAAGGTCAGAAAAATGCACTTGCTTCGACATCACTGCGTTAGAATTTTTAATTGACGTCCCGATATCATCTCCACGTGGAGTATATATCACTTATCTGTGGCACGCTAAATATACCTCTTCATAGAACATCTTGTTATTCCTCATCTTTTACAATATCCACCTCGCGTCAATGGAATTCCTTGTCACAAAGTATTAGGGGCTGCAAGACAACAAACACCTTTAAGAACAGCTTAAATGATAACCTTATTAGCATTTCACTCCAATCATACTGATTTAAAATATTACTGACTACACTGTTGCTTTTTTTCTTTAGACATCATCCTGATTGTGCTGCATTTTCAAAATTGTCTCATAATAATCTCTTTCTATTATCTAATATAATTTGAAATATATTAACATTCTATGTATTTTAGTTTAATTCTGCTACCCAGTTTATTTCAGTGTTTAATTAATAGTTCATAGTATTTTGTTGTTTAATTCGTAAATAACTCTTGTATACATGTAACTCTCATCTAAATCAAATTGTTGAATTCTTTTTAAGTTCATGCATATGTATATACACTTTTTGCTGGTTGTGTGGAAGAGAAGGCCTTACGGCATTAACTCTGCCAGCTAAAATAAATCATCATTATTATTATTATTATTATTATTATTATTATTATTATTATTATATAAAAACATTGTCATATTTCGAGTTAAACTGATGACAGCATAAATGTTTGTAATTTTAATTAAAAGTAATCTTACAGTATAACTTAAAATTTATTCACTGTGGATGGTAGTGGTAGAAATTATTGTATTCATGTCGGTATAAAAATAATTGTAACTAGGGATAAACTTTATAACGAAAATATGAAAACTCTGCTTGGCATTACAAATATTTATGCGTGCAAGGAGATATATTATGCAACACAAAGCTTGCCGCTGGGTTATTAACTGCACTATTTCACTACTGTATATTAGAATTGAACTCTATCCTGTTAAAGCCACCAGTGTAGCTCAGCTCAGTAGGCTGAGACCCTTACCTGCCGATTCGGAGCTGCGCTCGAGCGTGGGTTCGATTCCCGCATAGGCTGATTATCTGGTTAGTCTTTTTCAGGCATTTTTCCCAACCGTGAGGTGAATGCAAGGTAATCTATGACGAATTCTCGGCCTCATCTCGCGAATCCCAAGGACGGTAAATAACCTAGTAGTTGATACAACGTTGTTAAATAACAAACTAAAAAAAAAAACAGGCAGTTAAAATCTGCACAGTTATATTATGTACACCCTGTAACTTACACCAAATGCGCGAACACACTTTGAAAGTGAATATAAACTTCCTGTCGTGCATTTTAGTCTGTCAGATACAATCTAGACTGGCAGTTTACACGTGACGTTTTAATCTGTCTGATACGTAACAATGACCGACTTTCTGAACACAGGAGTGCCCGGGATAAAATCGGGTGAGCTTCAAGAACAAGTCTGCTACACAGGTCAATAAAGCACGGTTTTCAAGGTCTGTCGCGTTGAACTCTCGTTCTTCACAACATCCGGTCACACAGCGGGAAACATAATCGCTAATCTTTTTGTTGATCGAGGTGAAAAGTAATGCGATTCGTTTCGAACAAATAGCGCCGACACTGTAATATTTAGATATCCACGTGTATCCATATACCATCATTTCGTAATTCTTTTACACGACCTTCGTTTACTGTCGATTTCCTGTTCAAACTCCAAAGGCCAGGTTCAAGAGATGACACATAAGCTGCAATAATTGTACTCTACAGGGTGATTCACGAGAAGTTACCGCCATTTATGGAGCTTATTTCCGAAGTCATTTTGAGCACGTTCTTCGTTCGTTCTGGATTAGTTTCATTAACATTAGTTCAATAGTTTACTCACAATAAAGTTTTTTAATCTCTCAAATCTTTATGAAACACGGTATATCTTAATGTCATCTATCATCTAATAACTTCTTCTGCTCCGAACTCTTCTCCCGTTCTCCATTCCTTCCAGTGCATCCTTCAGTAGGCATTTTCTTCTCAACCAGTGACCCAACCAATTCCTTTTCCTCTTTCTTATCAATTTCAGCATCATTCTTTCTTCACCCATTCTTTCCATCACAGCTTCATTTTTTATTCTATCTGTCCACTTCACACATTCCATTCTTCTCCATATCAGCTATTCCATCTCAAATCGACCGAAATATAGAGAAAATTGACCTTACAATTTCTAAATACAATGAAACTTTTTTTTTGTACGTAGAGAATTATGATACAATGCTTTGTGCAAAGCTTGAGACATCAGAACTTCATAGTGTTTAAATTAAAAATATTTAAATTTATCGTATTTTCATAAAATTAGCAACTTTAAACTGTTATAGCTCCGAAACCCTTTCACCCAATGATCGAAATCATGGCTTATTTTGATGCTGAGAAATTAAAGTTTATATTGACATATAAACAGATTTTCTTACTTTTTATGGAAATGGAGAAATTTAGATTTTTCCTCATTAAGACGCCTTTGCCTAGGAAAATTTTTTTTTAAATATATACTTAGATTCAGCATTGAAAGTACAGATAAACACATATTTTTTACTGATGGTATGTTGATAGGAAACTATTGAACATATCAAATAAAGAAAATAAATAGTACGCGCGTGAACTAACTAGCTGACTGTGAGACCGGAGGTAGCCGAGACAAGGAAGGCCAGGAGACAAACACGTGATGTTTCGTCTAGTAGCGCATAGCTGGATTAGCTTTATCACAAGTTTTCATAAACACAGGAGTAAAATGACGCCCAACGCTCGCTTATCTTCAGCTCTCGGCCAGAGCATGCGGTACTGCGTCGTTCAAGTCCAGGCGTGTGACAATAATCTATTTAATACCCTCGAAACTTATTGCCATACCACTAAGCAAACAATGCCGAATCCCTCTTAATAATGCAAGGTTTTTTCCTTAATATTTTGTTACATTTTTACAAATGGGCAAAAAGCCTAAAAGCAAGTAAAATCAGATTATCTGTCTCTCTGTGTGCAATAAAAATAAGGATTACTTCTTAACATAACCTACCAAATGTCAGCTTCAGAATAAGCTCTCGTTCAATGTTCTGCAGTAAATGGTTCCAGAGTTCTAAGCGCTGAAAGAGGCTTGTTTTTATCAAATACGCTAAATTTGTCGCTCAATAATAAGAAAACCGTTTGACTTTCGATAGTATATTTTTGCAAATGCACTCCCCTCAGCACCTTGTACTGTATAAGTAGGGAAAAAATTAGAGTATAAAAAAATGCGAGGTTTTTTACTGATCGATTTCATATGGAATAGCCCATATCCACATTTGAAATCTAAAGCGTCGTAAAATAACCCACTAAAAATATATTTAATCTGCAAGGTTTGAACTCGCTAATCTCTAATCTGATGGCGGACGTGATAAGAAATATTGGACTTAATCGACAGCTCTAACCGAAAGGCGTAATATTACTACAGCAATGACGTAGGCCTGCTCATTTCATGTGTAGTGCACGTAAATACAGAATGCAGCCTGTCCCTGCGCCGCTAAACTGAATGCAATTAAGTCGTCGTAACAAGAGCACATCCATTATGCACGCGACACTGCAGATGTGAAACAGTTTCAAGCGAAGTGGTGCAATAATCATGTTACTACTCAGTTTGCATAACGCATGCTCACATGCAAGCATAAGAAGATTAAAAATGGGAAGCTGAAGCTTGTCAGTTCAAATATGTTGCAAGTTTCTGTGGGATATAAGTTTCTCATGAACTGAAGACATGCATTACCCCATTTCTAGACGGTCAAGCTCTTACAGCCTCTATGGCAGACGTACTCAAAACGATAAGCTGGGGAGATTCAAAGAAATCCATCCCGAAACACAGAGGTATTGTCGGACCATCGGATTTGTGCCCCCGTAAGATATGCGAACTGAACCCTAATTCCTTCTCAGCCTCGGTAATTCATTTCTCTCCCTGTATTGCTATCTCTCTTCCTTTCTTTCCCCCACCATTCACAATTTTGAGCCTTCTTGCGGGACAGTTTATTTGCACTTGCAGTCCAGTGTTGTCAACTCAACATGAATACTGTAGCACGGAGTGGCGAAAGAAATATTATTAAGCAAGTACGTAATAGCATTTTGCGATGGAGAGAAACAAACAGGTCAATATCTGTTTCCTATAAATCAGGCAACGATCATAGGTGAGGCTTATTTTATTTCAATTGATTACGTATTAAAATTACTTACTTAACTAATACTAATAATACAACATTTTATGTAATTTATATAGGCAGGTCAGAGCGCCTAATGAAGAAAATCAGGAGAGAGGGAGTCTGTGCAGATGAAAAGCTAGAATCACCAGAGAAGAACAGACCAAGGGAACCTTTAATTCTTGTAGATGATATTTTAAGAAGATACAAGAATTTTATACAGTGCAGAAAGAATTTCCAACATTGAAGAAATTACTGAAGTTGCGAGAGAAACAATAATTTTCAAGGTTGGAGAGAAACGCTACGGAAAGTGATTCGAGACATGGGATTTAGGTTTAAAAATGTAGAAATACAAGATGTATTTTGATTGAAAGAAATTATATTGTAGCATGGAGGACCAGTTATTTATGACACCGTTTGACGGAAGTTTGGCAACATCCCTATTCGGCAAGGTTCTTGGACTGCTGTTCAACGTGGTGGGAGGAAAGCGGGTGGAATGGAGTGAATACAGGCGTTAAGTTTTCCAAGAACGACGTCAGCGCTGAAGGGGCACAGATCCGATGGTCCGACAATAACTTGCGTGAAGGTCAGAGGCGATTTCAAGAAAGAACTGAATCAGCGGCGGATTATAGTGTATGTTTCACTGAGATACATTTTAATTAATCCAACTTGTTACTCCACGTATAATTTTAGAACAAATAAGTCATTGGCTGTTGCCCTCACGCTCGCGACAAAAGAACGTTTCCTCCCACTTAGAAATAAATTTACTTTTTCTGGACACCTGTCCAGAAGAAAACACACCCTCCGCTGCGAGTGGAAGGAGGTAAGTACTACGTCAGTATATTTTTAGTTTGTTATTTTAAGACACTTTATCAACTGTTATGGTTATCTAACGTCTGAGTGAGATGAAGGTGATAATGCTAGCAAGATGAGTCCAGTGCCGAAAGTTACCCAGCATTTGCTCATAATGCTAGCGAGATGAGTCCAGCGCCGAAAGTTACCCAGCATTTGCTCATAATGCTAGCGATATGAGTCCAGCTCCGAAAGTTACCCAGCATTTGCTCATAATGCTAGCGATATGAGTCCAGCTCCGAAAGTTACCCAGCATTTGCTCATAATGCTAGCGAGATGAGTCCAGCGCCGAAAGTTACCCAGCATTTGCTCATAATGCTAGCGAGATGAGTCCAGCGCCGAAAGTTACCCAGCATTTGCTCATAATGCTAGCGAGATGAGTCCAGCGCCGAAAGTTACCCAGCATTTGCTCATAATGCTAGCGAGATGAGTCCAGCGCCGAAAGTTACCCAGCATTTGCTCATAATGCTAGCGAGATGAGTCCAGCGCCGAAAGTTACCCAGCATTTGCTCATAATGCTAGCGAGATGAGTCCAGCGCCGAAAGTTATCCAGCATTTGCTCATAATGCTAGCGAGATGAGTCCAGCGCCGAAAGTTACCCAGCATTTGCTCATAATGCTAGCGATATGAGTCCAGCGCCGAAAGTTACCCAGCATTTGCTCATAATGCTCGCGAGATGAGTCCAGCGCCGAAAGTTACCCAGCATTTGCTCATAATGCTCGCGAGATGAGTCCAGCGCCGAAAGTTACCCAGCATTTGCTTATAATGCTAGCGAGATGAGTCCAGCGCCGAAAGTTACCCAGCATTTGCTCATAATGCTAGCGAGATGAGTCCAGCGCCGAAAGTTACCCAGCATTTGCTCATAATGCTAGCGAGATGAGTCCAGCGCCGAAAGTTACCCAGCATTTGCTCATAATGCTAGCGAGATGAGTCCAGCGCCGAAAGTTACCCAGCATTTGCTCATAATGCTAGCGAGATGAGTCCAGCGCCGAAAGTTACCCAGCATTTGCTCATAATGCTAGCGAGATGAGTCCAGCGCCGAAAGTTACCCAGCATTTGCTCATAATGCTAGCGAGATGAGTCCAGCGCCGAAAGTTACCCAACATTTGCTCATAATGCTAGCGAGATGAGTCCAGCGCCGAAAGTTACCCAGCATTTGCTCATAATGCTAGCGAGATGAGTCCAGCGCCGAAAGTTACCCAGCATTTGCTCTTAATGGGTTGAGGGAAAACCCCGGAAAAAATGTCAGCCAGGTAAGTTGTCTGCTCTATGGTTCAGACATGTCTCATCAAAGGGACTGCAGCTGGAGGCACAATATGGTCTCTTTCTGTGTGTGTGTTTTAAGTACATGTCTTGCAACTGATCTGCATATCCTAGTTTTGGTAGAAGTTGGAGATGAATAAAAATAAAGGTCGCTGAGTAGAGGATGGGGAAGAAGGAAGATGGAAAAAAGAAGCGCAATAAAAAAGAGGCGAAAATGTTGAATGTGAAGAACAAATACAGTAAAATCCCGATTTTCCGTCACCCTATTAACCGATTGATGGATCATCCGACTGTCTTTCTCGTTTTTTTTTTGTTTTTTTTTTGCTGCAGAACAAATATGAAGTACTGTACATTATATTAGTACAAGTGTTTATACAGAGTGTTTTTTACAAACCTTTACCCTTATACAGTGTGGTCTCATCTTCGAGGGGCCGTACTGTATAACTTCTATGCAAAATATCTTCCAGAGGTGTCAAAAGAAAACATGCTGTGTTACGAAAAAAAAAAAGTGTAAGTAATTGAGTTGTTTGGGGAAAAACACTGTGGTTCATCTCGCATCAGAATACGAAATAGGAATTACAATTGTTCACGATTTAATGAAAAACAAATATAAAGTATGTAAATCTACAACATGAGAACTGTACTATTCAACTATTGTTGAAAACCAGACTTAAATTAGTGAATTTATAATCTATGAGCTACCTAGCGTGTTAAAATAGAAGACCATGGAGAAAATTACGAAACTGTATTATGCACTTAATTTATGAAACCTTATATGGTACGGATTATCCAACTTTTTCGATTAATCGTTCACTCCACTTCCTTCATTACCACGGATAATAGAGGTTCTACTGTAGAAATTAAAGAGAAGGAAAGGCTTTGGATGTTCGCCATTGAGACAAATAATAATGGAGAAGATCAGAAAAAGAAGAACTACATATATTACAGTAACGCCAAGACAAAGCCTAGTAGTTCTTATTTTAAGGATTTATATTCTTCTGGTTTATTATGTGTAGCTATTTTTTCTTGTGACGAACGTGGCGAAGGTCGTTACTTAAGGCTGCACCTGGCAAACAGGCAGCCAATTCCTGTGGCGGGGGAAATAATTCTGTACTTTCCGAATACTGAGCCATTTGTCTAGCAAGCACTACATCAGATAATAGCAGGGCATTGTGTTGTTTGACGACGAGACCTTTCGCCAGAGCGTTGTGCAAATGAAACAATAGTTATTAACAGCGTAATTCTATTTACAGGTATGACGTTGGTTGCAGTTCAAGCCAGACTCAGACTAAATGTGAAGCTAGAGCCTGCTGGACCGCACGAGAGAGGAGCGGTAAACAAGCTGATCGCTCCTGCCATTACATTGCTAGATGTAATTAAGGTGAAATACAGACGGTATGATCTTTATTTTACTACAGGGACATCATTTTATTTTTACTTGCATTTTTATTGTACCTGCATTTCTGAATGTACTTCACTCTCACCCCTTCACTAATGTCCTTGCTCCCGTCAGACACACAAACTTACGGCCGCTGTTGCATTCGAAGTCTTCAAGCACTGAAGTAAACACTGCAGTGTATAGTGTGTTTCATAAATATTACTACGTTTTCTATAGAAGAAAGAACCTATATTAATGATATCGTACTAAAAATTATATTCAAGAAACGATAAATTCAATTTCAGAGAATATGCTTCAAATGTTTTTAATAATATGCGTACTGAATTGAAGCCTGCATTGTAATGAACGGCAGCCATTTTCAGCAACTTGTTTAAAAATTCAGATTAGCTTATTTTGAATTGAGGTGGCTAGAAGCAAAGGAATGCTAGTGACATTTGTAATAACATGAGTTAAGTGCATCCAGTGTAAGCTAAAGTATCTAAAATTTTAGTGGCAAAGGGATATTTTAATCGCATCACACATTAAAATTTAAATAAAAGATTTCACCGATTTTACGAAAGCTTAAATATTTAAACCCCATTTTTTCAAAAGTAACTTAAGTGCACTTACAGCCCTTTACTTATGACCCCCTCAATTTAAATGCACTCTCTATATTTTATGTTAACATCAATAATTAATATGCTAAATAAAGTAGACATTACATAACGAACATAGCCGCCTGAAAAGTTGAGTTTTTGGAAAAAAAATGTTACTACTCTACTGTATTTTGATAAATTCCGTAAAAGTGATGATCAAACTGAAAATCGTAATATCGTATTTCCCTACAACATAAATGGATACACTACTTTTCTCTCCTCCTATACCTAGTAAAATGATTTGTTTACATATTGCACTAGTAACATCAAACTCCTGTAATGGAAGGGGGAAACAGTGTTTCCGAGTATAGCCAGGTTAATGTTAAAAATGTTGGTAAAAATAAAGTGATGTCCTTGTATAATCCGCAGCACGTATTTAACAGAAACTAATGTTAGCAAATTTATAACCAGGGACCCTACTTTATCCCAGGAGACTACAAGTTTTATTACTATAGTCCCGTCGCTCTAATTTCCGGCAGCCAATCGCGTTGCAGGTCGGCTACATTTAAACGTGTGCGTCTTGTGATTCGCTAATGAAGACATTATTAATTTCTTAAGGCTCGATAAATACTTAATATAATCGCCCTCCATTTTGGCTCTTTCGTTGGCGTTCGCAGAAAGCACACGAAGACGTTATTTACCGCTCAATTATTTGCTGAATTACAGTGCGTTTGATTTATTATCATAGGAGCTACGACATGATAATGTTTAACGGTGTGGGAAATACATTCCTCGTATGGTAGCTCGGCAACGAAAGAACAAAAATGGCGAACGATACTACCTACCTAGACTATAGAGCCTTCACTTCCTAAGACGTAAGCAAAGAGGAGGAGTCACGCCGGGAATAACAGCGTCGCGACTATAGAGTTTTTAATTAGTCGACGCACGTCCATCTAGCAAGCGAGCTACTTGACTGACGGCTCACGCGAGTCTTGTTTCGTAAAGTGGGGTAAACAAAACATGGCCCATTTTAACAATTACTCCAATATTTGCAATTTATTTTTACTATTTACACTGAAATGAATAAATATGTAGGCCTACAATGCTCAAACATTGCACGATAGTGTGTTTTATCGTTATTATAGAAAACGGCCGCCACTATTGGAAGTTAATTTTACTGAATTCAGAGTTGCCAACCTAGATAAGTATGTTCAACACAACCCAACTATGAGATGAGGCACATCCTAACACGATACGCAATCCATGGTTTTCATCACAAGGTATGCAGCACGAAGAGTTTCCATGAGCCGAACCAAGAAGCGTGTGCGAATTGTGCAAAAACCCATGTGAACGATACCACGTCGAAAAGTGCGCTGAAAGACGTTCATCGCTTAATAAGTTTAGCTCAGACAATTAAGTCACCTTATGCACATTTGTGCGCATTTATTCTCATTCAATTCCCAGGCCTAAATATCTTAGAAGAACTGTAGGAAAGACCAGAAGAGATAGGATAAGGAATGACAGGATAAGAGAAGAAGTTAAACTGAGAAAAACATTAACAGAGGCGATTAATGAAAGGCAATTGAAATGGTTTGGGCATGTATATCGTACGGGAGAAGAAAGGAAGGTTAAACAGGTGATGGAAATGAGAGTGGAAGGAAGAAAGAGAAGAGGAAGACCAAGGATTAAATGGGAGGATACAATAGAAAGAATAGGCCAACAGAAAGGAAAAACAATGGTAGTAGAGCTGAAGAGAATGTGTAGAGACCGGGAAAAATGGATGAAATGGACGGAGAGAGGCGAACCCGACGTTTAGCAGCAGAAGGGACTGAAGAAGAAGAAGAAGAAGAAGAAGAAGAAGAAGAAGAAGAAGAAGAAGAAGAAGAAGAAGAGAACAATTCCCAGGCCTAACTGGGACTCGAACTCTGACCGTCTGCGTAACAGGCCGGAAGTCAAGTCCACGTAGCCAATGCAGGGATGGAACGGTTAATACTCCTGAGCCCAATAAATACTGCAAGATTTACAGTTTTATTTGCTGAGTGAGTTTGCTGATCGGAAGACTCTCTTTATTCACCATTTGACGGTGTGTTAGACGTCATCAATTGATTTCGTCAAGGTTTTACGAGCTTTCGAACGTATTTCGTTTCTAAAAACTTGGCTACGTGGCGTCGCGCTAATCCAGGTTGTGGTACAACAATCCGACAATGAATCTTGTTCGTCCGTGAAACTTGGAGGAAGTTGTCTCTGACCCAAACGTGATAAAGAAAACCCGTGTCTGATGTCATGTCACACGACGGAAATATGCGGAACATGTCAAGCTGCTGTTCTTCATGGCGGAACAAGATTAAAAAACAACAGATATAAGGTTACTTTAATTGACTAATTCAACAAATGTGTGAAATTTGACCTTTAGTTTGTTGGATACATGGGTTTCTTTCTTTCAACTGTCTAGATTTCTAGAAGGTCAATTTGAGTAGGCTACGGTAATCGTTAAGTTATGAAAAACGTTTATTTCGTGTAAAGCAATCAGAAAGGGAAAGAACGAGGAAAGGGAAAATTAATATTCTATGCTCTTGAAGTGAATCGAACTCTTACAAATGAGAAAATACGAGTTCCTCCAAACATCACCTACCTTGTTGCATTTAAGAACTTACAACGGCTTTGCTTCTAGTAACTACAAGTTAACAAACTTTCCTTATTCCTCAGTGATAAACTTATTGCAAAATAGTTTTTATGTATTATATATAATAAGTTATATTATAAAATGTTGTTTAATACAGGTTTATGGTTTTACTTCTCATAAGATAATTGTTTCTCCATTTTCATTGCTATCAAAATCATTACATATTTTAATTGTTGATGGGGTCAACGTCTTAACTCTCATTATGTACAGGCTCTAGAGTCTACATTACAGATAATGAAGGATTTATTATTTCATCAACCTGATTTATTTTTGAGGTATACATATGTACATATAAGAAGGCATTCTCTATTCTCCATTCACTAAAAAGATTGTATCATTATCCATCTAAATTAAAACAGACGCTGGTACAGACACTCATTCTACCTCACTTCGATTATTGCGACGTTTTGTTCAGTGATTTCAGGATTGATTCCGCTCAGAAACTACAGCGTGTTCATAACGCGTGCGTCCGCTTCATTTGTAATGTTCGATACTATGATCATATCTCACCTTCTTTCCAGAAGTTATCATGGCTTAGGTTACATGAGACGAGAAATCTGCACTCGCTTTCTCTCTTATATCGAATTATGCACACTTCATCCCCATATTATTTATTCGCTCGTTTTCATACTCTCTCTCGCTATCATAATATTAATACTCGATCACAACGCGATAACACGCTAGAAATTCCACTTCACACACCATCTCTGTATTCCTCATTTTTCACTGTTGCTACCTCTCGTCACTGGAACTCTCTGCCGCCTGAAGTCAAGGGCTGCTGAACATTGAAATCTTTCAGATCCAAGTTAGAAAATTATCTTATGACGAGTTGCCAAACTAACTTACTATTATGACAAGTGTTGTATTGCATGTTTCCACGTATTCACATTTTTTATGTTCTAGAGATATTTAACTTATTTTATATTTTTGTTTTCATATTTTCCGATAATGGTATATCTATAATGCGATAAATTGAGCTATATATAATCATAATTTTCCTTACTGTGTGTACTTAAAAATATTGTATTCATTGTATGCTTTGTACTGCACTATTTTATTATTATTGTTATTATTATTATTACTATTCTTATTTATTATTATTATTATTATTATTATTATTATTATCAATAATTGTCTTATTTTTTTATACTTTATATTTTGTATGTCTCATTTATTTTGACCTGCTGTTCACATTTTATTATGCTTTTTTCTTTCTTTCTGTATGTTATATATTATGTCTGATTTCTACTTACTTGTTGTTTACATTTTATTATTATTATTATTATTATTATTATTATTATTATTATTATTATTATCTTATTCAGTTTTGTGTGTAAAATTGTAGTGTACCTTGAAAATTTCTAGTGTTTTTGTAACGCAGTTTTACTCCTGGTTGAGTGTTAGAGAAGGCCGTAGGCCTTAACTCTGCCAGGTTAAATAAATCATTATTATTATTATTATTATTATTATTATTATTATATGTATACCTAGATATTTATTAATTGTATGTTAGTGGAGACGTTTGAGATGGGCAAGGCATGTAGCACGTATGGGAGAATCCAGAAATGCATACAGAGTGTTAGTTGGGAGGCCGGAGGGAAAAAGACCTTTAGGGAGGCCGAGACGTAGATGGGAAGATAATATTAAAATGGATTTGAGGGAGGTGGGATATGATGATAGAGAATGGATTAATCTTGCTCAGGCTAGGGACCAATGGCGGTCTTATGTGAGGGCGGCAATGAACCTCCGGGTTCCTTAAGAGCCAGTAAGTAAGTAAGTGTGTTATTGGAGGTCATGGTTTGTTCCAACCAATCAGAAGTACTATGCCCATTGTCTCATCTCTTACATTCAATTTATTATCGCGGGACTCTATGTAGGACTATAGAAAAAGGAAAATAATATCTACCGAACATAGTGAAGTTGGACACATTGAAAAAATGTCTGACATTTCTGCCTAATGGAAGTAGGCTATACAGCAGCGATTTATAGTTACTGGTGTCGTAAGGAAAAATTGAAGAAACTCACATAAAATCATTATAACATCCGTATCAGAGATCAGGAATCATTAATAATAGGCCTACTATTTGTTGTCTATTGCAATATAAAACTGTTTTCCAATTTGACTGGTGTATTCATTCATAATTCTCTGCCCAAGGGCGGGTCTTTCACTGCAAACCCAGCATTCTTCAATCTTCCCTATTTTCTGCCTTCCTCTTAGTCTCCGCATAAGATCCACACATCTTAATGTTGTCTATCATCTGAAATCTTCTTCTGTCTCGAACACTAAAGTATAAAGTTCGTAATTATGGTGGGGGAAGCATGTATTTAATGGATTCATGTATCTTGCCTTTAACTGTTGAAGAACTGCAGCTGAAACAAGAGCAGCTGTGTGTATCGTTTCTGGTCTAAAGGTCGTAGAAAACATATGTTATTCAAGGCTACTTCATGGTTGTTTTTGCACGTACAAGACGTAGCTATTCGAAGTACGGGTATAATTTAAACACTTCCATTACCATGTGTTGCAAGATACATCGCCATGCTGAAAAGTGAAAGTTGTGTTAAGAAAGAAGCACAGCTTATTTTCCTGTCGTAAGAAAGCCAATTTGTGGGGCCTAGACGTAAAAAATCTCTGGATGTTCAGATTTCTAACGAACTAATATTACTGTATTTACTTCAGACTATACTAATAATAAATCTGTAGCCGAAATTTTTCTGGTAATTTTCGATTTTCCAAAAATAATTGGTCCTAACATATAATTAACCACCCTGAAACCGAAAATCGCTTTTTTGAAATTTTTGTTTCTATGTCTGTCTGTATGTTTGTTACCTTTTCACGCGATAATGGCTGAACTGATTTATATGAAAATTGGAATATAAATTAAGTTCGTTGTAACTTAGATTTTAGGCTATATGGCATTCAAAATACTTTATTTAAAAGGGAGGTTATATGGGGGCCTGAATTAAATAAATCGAAATATCTCGCTTATTATTGATTTTTGTGAAAAATGTTACATAAAAAGTTTCTTTAAAAATGATTTCCGATAAGTTTTATTCTTTACAAAATTTTGATAGGACTGATATTTAATGAGATAAATGAGTTTTAAAATTAAAATAACGCCATCTAAGACAGTGCAATGAATTAAGAACAAACGACTTCGTCTATAAGGGACCTTGGACAACAACAATCGAAACAGGGGCCTTAGACATCAACAATCGAAAGCTATTAAACATAGCCTACAGAGAATGTTTCTGTGTTTGTATGAAGTGATATCAGAAGCTAAATTAACCGATTTGTATAATTAATTATTATTTCACCATTGGAAAGTGTAGTTTCTCTAGATGGACATAATGCTATAATGTTATTACAGTAACGTCTGAGTAAATCGAGGACAGGTAAGATTAAAATAGCTTCTTATGCACAGAAAATTTGATAGGCTATTTTGTACATTCGTTTTCTATATTTCTTAAAATAATATTTATGTACACTCATTTTAATCTCAGATAATTAACGAACAACGAGAGTGTATTGATTTAGTATGCAGTAATAGTACGTTAGCTTAGCAATCCATTATTTTATAATTCAAATTTTAACTATGCTCAATTGAATCGTGATTAAAATACATAAAATATATATGCAATAAATGCAATGCAAAAAAATTGGGTAATGAGCGAAGCAGATTATCTTGCGCTGTTGTAAAAGTTGTTCCCTGAATCAAATGTCCTATTTTAATTATGTAATTACTTTATATTTATTTCTAACAGGTGCAGCGGAGCGCACGGGTACGGCTAGTATAAAATAAAGTAAAACACAAACTTCTTCATTAGTGAGAAATTACACTAATGTTATAGTACTATGAAAAATATTAATTCTGAATTACATCATACGCTGCGATGGTAGAGATCAGCTATGGGGACTATAAGCAAAGTAGGGAGGGAACATTCCTACTCACCCCACATTCGTTTGATTGACAGGCGAGGGGTAATGGAGTTGTTTTGCTAAGTCAAGTGCAGTGGTGGACTCGACACACCTTGCGCACCAGTAATTTCTCCGCTCTTAGTTCTTGTTTCAAAATCTTTACAGTATTTTGTTTATAGGAAGTACACGTATCATACAATAATTATGACGGCCACCTACTGTCATTGGGCAAATTATATATTTTTCAATTGTATAGCTACTCCTTTATCTTGTGCACGAAAAATTCTTGAACTGCCTTATGATCGACATAATAAAGTATTTATTTTTTAAAAACAATAAAGAAAAAAGCAAAGCTCCATTGTCATTTAACTGCACGATATATTAAAAGATACAATGCTCAACATAATAAATTGTTTCTTTTTAAAACCAATAAAGTAACTAAGCTCCATTGTCATTTAACTTGAAAACATATTAAATACAATATGATGATCAACAAAATCAATTGTTTCTTTTTATAAATACTAAAGAAAGTAAAACTAAGCTCCACTGTCATTTAACTTTAAAACATATTAAACAAAATATATGAGATATGAATGAAACGAAATACTACTGTAGGCCTATACTGCTTGTTTTGATTTTTTTGTTGTTGATTGCCCTCGAAATTTCTTGTTATTAACTAAAAAGGATATATTTGGCTCTAAAATATAACAACTCAACCATAATACTGAAACTAAATGCATGTCTGTGATTCTAGACCTGGAGATACTTTTGGTCATATTCATTTTGAAAAGAAAAACAGCTCACAACAGCAAGTTGAGCCAAACATAGATACCATACGCATTGCAAATGTGCGCAGATTAGGGAATTGCTCCTCTGGTAGGTATTTAAAGAGATCTAATCCATTTTTTCCTAAACACTTTAGTGGCGTGCTCTTTTGCATCTCTATAGTGGCTCTGATGCTTGGGTAACATCAAATACAAATGGATTATTGAACAGACACATCTCCATGTCCATTGCAGTTCTTCTGAAAATCTTTCTTGGAAAGAGAACGCATCAAGTAGGCCTAATATGCACTCAAAGTTTTAAATAAGTTCAGTTCCAGATACTTAATAAAATAATAAGTATCTAAATCCTGAAAATACCATAAACATCTTGTTTTGTATCTTTCCACAAATATTACGAAAATAGCTTTTAAAATTGTAAATAAATACTTGTAAGATCACCGAAGTCCGCTTTATGCTTCCGATCAAAGTGGCGTTTAATATTGAACTCTAACCACGACGTAAATACTAGATCACTTATCTGTGACACGCTAAGTACTGTGCTCCAACCACGAGAAAGTCTTCGGGGACTGAGACGAAGCGGGGTAATGCTGTGAATGAATGTTGATGTCATGAAATGTCATAAGGTCACACACATGGATACTCTTATCTCTATTGGCTAGCTCTCACAGCACAAACCATAACATTGACCACACATATTGATACTACCCTAGTTACAAAATTAGATCACAGTTAATCTCCTGGTCTTTTAATTTTTCTATACAGGAAATAATATATGCAGGAGAGCGCATGGTTTTTAAACTGAGGTTATAACGGTAATATCGTCTATCTACTTCGTTCCAATAGATGACGCAATAGTAAGCACATTCCTTTCACGGTTGATCTCCTGGTTGGAGAACAGTATATCTCTTCATAGAACATCTTGTTATTCATCATCTTTTACAGTCTCCACCTCGTGACAAGGAATTCCTTGTCACAAAGTAATAGGGGTTGCAGGACAATAAACACTTTTAAAAATAGCCTAAAGGATAACTCTAATTATACTGACTTAACGGTCACTGACTATGGTAACGTCTTTCTTTAGACATGCATCCTGATAGCGCTGTATTTTCACAATTGTGTCACAAGAATCTCTTCCTATTATCTAACATTATTTGAAATATATTAACAGTCTATGTGTTTTAGCTTAATTCTGTTACACAGTTTGTATTTCATTGTTTAATTAATAGCTCATAGTATTTTACTGTTAATTCATAAGTAACTCTTATATACAAGTAGCTTTCATCGAAATCAAATTGTTGTGTTCTTTGTAGCTTGTAAGTTCATTCACATGTAAAACCTATACATACACTTTTTGCTGGTTGAGTGAAAGAGAAGGGCTTACGGCCTTAACTCTGCCAGCTAAAAATTATTATTATTATTATTATTATTATTATTATTATTATTATTATTATTATTATTATTATAAGTTAAGAGATAAGAAACGCACCCAAGAAAACTGAAACGAGTTTAATCAGGAAAGTTTAAATTCCATACTAAAAATATAGACCCGATTGCAAAGAGTGCGCTTCAAAAATAGACTTACATTAAATGTATGTTATTTAATTACATATTCATAGCAAGAATAAAATACGACGTCCAAGAAAGGTCTGGAATAACTCAGCAAATAGTAGTTGGTTCAAAATAAATTGATTTATGATATCAATGATGACGAAGCAGTGGCGGCTGATTGACTTAGGCAAGTGAGGCCGGGCCTCAGTCACTTGGCTTAACTGAAATCAAATTTTGTGTTTTTATATAATGTATTAGTTATTTGAATGAAGCATATATCGCTGTAGAAGCATTTGAAAACTTTGATGTATATAGACCTCTTTTGCAGTAAAATTTGTTCCTGAGGCCGGGATCGCTCGTGCCGGGTCTGGCTTGTGATGTATATAGACCTGTTTTGCAGTAAAATTTGTTCCTGAGGCCAGAATCGTCCGTGCCGGGTCTGGCTTATGCATTTCATGTCCTTTCGCGGGCTTTGAGTTTACGCTTAAAACGTTGTAGCTGAGGCACAATTCGGCTGGCCTGGTCAGGTTTCAATCCTCCCATCCATGGGCCGGCCTCAAGGGTAGAGTGGGGTGGGAATAGCAGTGGTGACTTGTCTTCCTAACTAGGCCATAAATAACAAAATTCCAGCTCTTTGGGAGGCAGAAACCCACTCGAGATTCTCTCCCCTTATGTCTCAGTTTATGACATAAGCGAGGGTTTTCTACTATTGTACTTCGTAGTACAGTAGTGAATCTGGGCCAATGTTGTTATGTATTTCGGGAAAATATAAACAGAAACAAATGAGAGAAATAATGCTGGTGCAGTTAATTCATTGTTAGAGTGTCCTTTTTCGAGAAGAAATAATACTAAAAGAAAGGAAGTTTTAAATAAAGAGAGAGACTACCGAGATACCTACGACGTCGCTGATAATTTTTCTGACACAATCTTAAAACGCGAGTTTCTATTGCATCCTGGTATGGGCAACATAAATGGTTATGTGATAATGTGATGCAAAATAAACTTCTCTTGGCCTTGTTTGTTGCTGTCAAAGGAAAACAAATAAAAAGAAAAGAAAGAAAAGGGATTTTCAACACATAATATGGGATGCTTCATCACACTGAAACAATCACTGAAACTCAGAGCATGACAGCTTATTTGGTGAGTGAAATTATTATTTTTCGTTGATAGTAATAAGAATTGACTAATAATAGTAATAATAATAATAATAATACGGTAACAATGATATTAATAATATAATAACAATAATAATTAATATCATAAATAAACATTTCCTATCGGAGCCACTTAAACTAGTTGCATCTGGCCTCACCGAGGATTTTGATCACCGGCCGCTACTGTGACGAAGACTACTATCACGATGATGATGATGATGATGATGATGATGATGATGATGATGATGTGTATTACCCTGCGTCAGATTTAAAACGCATTGATATGTAGAAGTTGTTTAAAAGTGTAGGTAGTGGGGCAATAGCAAACCTTGCACAAAAGCTCTGGTTACGATGTGCAGATTACTTTCCATGGGCAACAAACGAAGTGCATAAATATTGCCTTGTTAAGCTGCTGCTGGGCGTCAGTTTCAAGGATTATGGCAATCGCATCGTCACCAAGGTTGACACACGATGCCACGAGTATAAACTGGGCCTTGAATAGATCGTTCTTTCAGATTGTTTTGGAAAAGTTGGAAAAGATAAAGACAGTGCTATAGTTGAAATTTTTTTTTACTGGAACTCGGCTATTTCAGAAGCCCCCTAAATTGTACTTCATCAGTCGTTTCCTGTACTATTTATACTGGAATTGCGTTTCGGCCCAATTAGAACACTAAGGGCCGATTGTATAAACCATTTAATCTTAGATGAGAGGTTAAATTGATCCTTATTCTAGCTGAACTTGGAATTTTGTGTTGTATAAAGTCTAATCTGAGATTAATTTGTCTCAAACTTTGACTGAAGAAATGTCTCCGGTTAAGTAAGATGATCCAAGTTCAGTTATTTCTTTTCTGCTTGAAATATACGAGTGGCAGATTGTGCAAAAAGAATAACCATTGTTATTAATATTAATAGATTGTTATTTTACGACGCTGTATCAACATCTAGGTTATTTAGCGTCTGACTGATATGAAGGTGATAATGCCGGTGAAATGAGTCCGGGGTCCAGCACCGAACGTTACCCAGCATTTGCTCGTATTGGGTTGAGGGAAAACCCCGGAAAAAACCTCAACCAGGTAACTTACCCCGACCGGGATTCGAACCCGGGCCAGCTGGTTTCGCAGCCAGACGCGCTGACCGTTACTCCACAGGTGTGGACAATATTAATAGATATGGTAGTTACACTTATATATATATATATTTTTTTTTTCAATTTTTTGCCTTAATACACAAACAATCTTATATTTTATAAGGCTCTATCGTGTACAGCAGTATCAAATAACATAACCTATAATTATATTGTATTTATAACAACCATTAATTTATTAATGGATATGATAGGTACATTCATAAATTTTCAATTTGTCGTTTTATAAAGCTCTATTATGTTTAGCAGTATCAAACATCATAACATGATAACAATTTGGAGAACAGTCAACCTTCTTCTTATTGTCCGCCATTATTTACATTCTACAAATAAACCAGTGTCTCCAACAGTGTGTACGGAAAGTCGCCAAAAAGTAGTTGTAAAGTCGCTAGATTTCTCATTATCAACAAAGAAAGATTACATTTTTGTTACTATGGGGTGCTGAAAAGTTCGCTAAACCCCTATTTAAGCAATACAAAAGTTAAAAGAAATTGTTATTGAAAAAAAGTTAAAGTCGCTAGATTGGCAACACTGAACAAACTTGTACAACATGGTCCGCGC
This sequence comes from Periplaneta americana, assembly GCF_040183065.1. Taxonomy (NCBI): domain Eukaryota; kingdom Metazoa; phylum Arthropoda; class Insecta; order Blattodea; family Blattidae; genus Periplaneta; species Periplaneta americana. Next base: position 160,368,316 of record NC_091129.1, read on the forward strand.
ATCACATATTTCACCTGTTTATGCGATGTTGCCAAATCCTTTTCACGTGAACTTAGATTGCATTTGAACCAAGGTAATTTGATCGCAGAAAAGTTTTATACAATAGAAGAAGTGTCTGAACTCAGTTCACTTTTCGATCTTCGATCAAAGTTGATCTTTAATCAGGGAGTTTTATACAATTGGGCCTAAGTAAAGACAGAATGAAAGATGTTGACCAAGTTCCTTCAACAGGACTATATTCCTTAGTCAAGGACACAGGGTTATTGAGCTGGTGGTGGTATATTTAGAAATATACTCAGGTAGCACAATAAGGAATAAGCCATGGGCTGCAGTGTGTTCGGAGCACAATGCATACTGGCCTGTAGGGAAGGAGGAAAATAGTATATTACGATACAATGTTAGGAAGTGCTTTTTACAAAATCGAGGAAAAGTTAAAAAACCGAGCAAAGTGACTTTTTAAATTTCCGAGATTTTGTAATACAGTTCACAAACGTGTACTGTGCAACATTTTTTGCACGATCATATTTTTAAAATTGCAAATAAAACTTTTTTTTGCATTCAAAATTTAGAACAATATTATTCCAAAGCCTTAGCAAAAGTGCACTGTAATGGGTCTATTTCCGTATAGTTTTATGTTATGAAGAATGGTTTCCATAGCAACAAGTTTTGTGTGGAAATTCTAACTTTCAACGCCTAACAAAAATAGCTGTAAAAATTGTGCAAAAAAAGGATGTTACGAATTTGTGATCGACACGTGAATATTGCCAAATGAAAATAAAAGTGAGTATAAGAATTATATCAGTCTAATGAAGGATTTTTGGTCAAGAATTGTGAATTAAAATTTTCTCCATGATTAGGTAATCACCTCTGAAGAAAGCAAAAGTCTGACACGGAACAAAACAAAATATAATACAAAATATTATATTTGTGTGACTGAAGAAAATGTTATTTATTACATTTGAGAAAACTTGGTTAACAGGCATAATAATAATAATAATAATAATAATAATAATAATAATAATAATCGCTATTATCTTCATTAATATTACTCATTTGAAACGAATAACATTTTTAGGTACACAATACAGATGAAAACATCATGAAACTCAGATCTGCTTCAGTACTCTCATAAAAAAGAGACTGTTGTGTGCATATGAAAAAAAGTAAATGAAGAGTATAGAGGAAAAACAATCGAAGTCACAATTCTCTTAACGATGATGTCATTTTCTAATTAAGTATACAACTGAAAAATTTATTGCTGTTCCTAATGAAAAAGTAGGAAAGGATGGCTGTATCCATGGTGATGATTCTCTTTTACCAGTTTTGATGAGGAAAACACTGAAGTTTGCAGTAATCTACTGAATTAAATGATGACATTACCTTATGAGAATTGTGACTGATTATTTTCCCCTTGTACTCTTCAAATGTTAGTCAATAACTTCAGAGACTGTTATATTACATGAATTTAAAACATTTTTCGTAGTTTTGCAAGAATACGTGACGACGAGTTATGATATACCACATTCATTCACAGTGTTCTGCCCAAGGACAGGTCTTTCACTGCAAACTCAGCATTCTCCAGTCTTTCCTGTTTTCTGCCTTCCTCTTAGTCTCCGCATATATCTTAATGTCGTCTATACAGTATATTTAAACTAACCAACTCAATTACACCAAATGCAGCAGTCATTATCCACATGTATACTTTTGTCTTTAAAACAATTTTTGAGGTAACATCTCGATTATCCGCGACATTGCGATTAAAACAAAATCAGGGTCAATCCAAGAAAATATTGTTAAAATGGGTTATTAAGAATACGCTTAATTATAATAAGCAAAATGTATTTTATGGATACTTTAACATTATATTACCTTCATTACCAAAATACAAATAAATTAACAGTTTAAAACAACTATTGTGTATTCCAGCATTACAAACAGTCCTTATCACTACTGAAAATCTTGCACAATATGCCATGAAATTAATATCAAGTCTAGATAGAGAGAGAAAAAATCTCATCCGGCCTTAATTAAGGATGACCACGAGGATCCGGAAATCAATAGCAAACAAATATAATCAATTAAATATGAATATTGTTATAAAAATAAAATGTAATAATTAAGCACCATTGATTATCAATTATAAAATAAAATCTTAGAAGATGACTATAAAATTATACTGATAAATAAAAGATTTTATGTAAAATTAGCATATCCTTGATTAAGGCCTTCCGAGTGGTATAAATGAAATTGTATAATCTGCAGGGAATCTTTGAGAATTTGCGAGATGATTTTTTGAATTTAAAAAGATGATATTGATAATTGTTTTAAAAATGATATGTAAATTTTGGTAAAGAACTCCGAACACCAAAAAATAAACTTGTCACTGACCAATTGAAGAGAGGGATGTTATACTTGGCACTAAGGTAGGGAATACAAGGTTCATAAATGGCCCTCTTTTCATGATCAACCTGATGAGCTTGGTTTAGATCTCTCTCCATGCGTATAGTTGGATCTACGATAATAGCCTGTTGCCTGTTGCCTGTTTATTGCTATTATATCCGCTCTTCTGTGAGAGTCGTCTTCAGAAATGCAGTGGACCTCTTCATGAACTTCCCAACCCTTGTTCCGAAGAAGACAGGCGATAGCTCCACGGACTCTATGATGCCTGTTGTTACGCAATAACTCTCCTTTCCGACAAAAGCCCAACACGTGGTCAAGAGTTTCTGTCTCGTTGCAGCCTGGTTGACGGGAACGGGTCGTGCTGAAAGCTCTGCCAGGAACGGAGCGCACTGCAGTAAGGTTGCAGGACATCTTGATTGCATTAATATATTCTGAAGACGACAAATTCTTTTTGGTGCTGACTCATGAATTGGCTCTTGGATATTCTTCATAGATGACTACACCTTTCCCTTTATGAGGTAACTGACACCAGGATTCAAACGATCTCTTTCGCAATTCATCACGTAGATGTATTCCAGTTCTTCGAGGTGTTATGTTGGCTTCAGGAATTTTCAGGCGCTTGAGAGCAGTTTTCTTCTCCTCTTCAAGGTTCCTGACAAGAAGGAGATGATCATCACTGACTTGAGTTGTGAGGGTGCTACGAACAATAGACTGTGCCGGTACTATTTCGCATTGTCTGTGATGAGGCGATATTAGCGATCCTAGTGGTTAGCAACTATCTATGGGTGCATATTTACTAGGTATTGAGTTTCGTGAATGTATATACGAGACTGTGTTCATATTATGAAACGATTTTCCGCGCAAGAATATTTAATACATCATCGTTGTCATAGCAACGTCTTTCTTCATAGACCAGGATATCAAACTATCCATCATTACAAATTTGATGTTATTTATTTATCAATTGCTTTTTAATGCTATCGTACAAAAAATAACATATTAAATGCGTTCATAATGTTATAAAATTATTACACTTGTCAAAATTCGCTTTGCTTGTTTCCTAAACATTGACTCGTACCGTAAAGCTCAAATTCAAATTTATTCAAAATTTATATATCATAAACTTGTTTCATAATATACAAAATTTGATGAAGTCAGTAGGCTTAACTGTTTTCTATTTTTTAAAGGGAAATACTTCTTTTGAATTGATTACTGTAGTTTTCGTATATTGAAAAATTGTTAGTAGCCTAATGATCTATGTTTTTATTGTCCCGAATTAAGCTCTAATGCGGATAACCCGCTTCCGGATAATCGAGAATTGGCTAATTTTAATTTTTGTAATTTTTTATGTGTATTGGTGTTATAAAAGTTTCATTCAGATCACGTATTCAAGCAATTACTTGCTCTTCTCTTCTTTATTGCTCCTGTCATAATAGTAATATGCGTTACAAGAGCGGTATGTTGATGTTTTCATGTTCGAGGAAAAGATTGAAAAAGCGAAACGTAGTTGAGCTTTTTTAATTTCCGAGAACATGAAAACAAACATACCGCTCGTGTATCGTACATTATTTTGTGCGAAGATCGTTTATTACATACCTGAAAGACGAATTTCTAATTAGTTGCAATGAAATCTCCATGTTGGTTTCTGTTTAATGACGCCAACTTCGGAAAACCAAAATATCTTTTTTCAAAATTGTTGCTATAAAATGTTTTCTGTGTTTACTATACTCCAGCAGGCCGTGATATACGTCTGTATTTCCCCCCCCCCCCAGTCTATAAATGCGAACTTAAAACAAACGGTAAGGTTATGTAATGATTTATTTTTCATTTTAATATTTTAACAATATTATTTATGTAACATATTGCAGTAATAACATCAGCATCTGGAATCTTGTTGATTTTTCCACGGCTTCCTTAATGTTACTTGTATCAGGAATGCAGTAAGTTTCGTGGAGTAGTAGACTTTACTTAATTTTCGCAAATATTTAAAAACAATAATTAACAGTGCAATTTAGATGAAATTGCAGTGGTAAGTTTCCAATTTATAATTATTACTATGTTAAACGTCTCTAAAAATAATATGTTAAAAGCCTAAAGCAGTAAAATGAATATGGCGCTTAAGCGGTAAGAAGAGGGAAATTGTTATGTGTGTTACGTAGGGAATACTGAATGTGGTATTTCACACTTACCGCGTATTGGTTTTGTGCGGAAAGCAAGCAAATACGCACGATCTCGCACAAAATGTATTGCTTGTTTTTGTAATACGTATCTGTATTTCCTTTTAATTAAAAACAAATATTGAAATATGATGCTCCACTCAAATTTTAAAACTTCCAAAACATTTGAGAAATACTGACTTATGGCATTTCTTAAAAAACAAGTGACTAATGACTCCTGGGTTTAACGCAAACACCTGAATCACGCCACACTTGAGATACGCTTTACCGAGGCACAACAAGATCGGTGATCTCGCATACGCGGAAAAGATTGAACGTATGTATAGTAGGTGTGGTAATTTAACATTACACATGCAAAGCATTCGGGTGGGAGTTACGTAATTATTACATAAAATCTCCCCTTTAAAAATGCTTTCAGTAAACATTCGCTCGCCTGATTTGCAAATGTGCGTAGCCGTTGAAGGCTGAAAATGTCAACATTGATAATGAAAGATAAACATGCTCGTCCCCTGCAGTGACGTAAAATCCGGACTGCAAAATATGAATCACATCCTCTTGGGAGTGTAAAATGTCATACAACTTAATAGCACCCTCCTCGTCTCTTAGCAACAGGATGGGAAACGCCCACACGTCAGTTATCTTTCTCGCTAATGTCGCAGATTTGCTGTACCTCTACCGTCCTTGTAGTTTTGTGTGTCATTTGCTGTTACGACTTCAGTGTTCCTTGCTGAAAGTTGTAAAGAAGGACGGTAAAAGCGGGTCACGATACTCGATAATATACCATACGTACATAAAACTAGGAGTACATCCTTTGCTGTGAGTTAAACCATATAACTTTCCGACAGTCAAAGAGTCTACTGCAAGTTTTCTAAGGCCCAATTGTATAAAACTCCCTGACTAAAGATCAACTTTGATGGAAGATCGAAAAGTGAACCGAGTTCAGACACTTCTTCTATTGTATAAAACTTTTCTGCGATCAAATTACCTTGGTTCAAATGCAATCTAAGTTCACGTGAAAAGGATTTGGCAACATCGCATAAACAGGTGTAATACCTGATGCGCGGACCATGTTATACAGGTTTGTTCAGTGTTGCCAATCTAGCGACTTTAACTCTTTTTCAACAACAATTTCTTTTAACTTTTATATTGCTTAAATAGGGATTTAGTGACCTTTTTAGCATCCCATAGTGACAAAATTTAATCTTTCTTTGTTGATAATGAGAAATCTAGCGACTTTACAACTACTTTTTGGCGACTTTCCGTATTACACTCTGTTGGAGACACTGGTTTTTTTTGTGCAATGTAAATAATGGCGGACAATAAGGAGAAGGTTGACTGTTCTCCAAGTTTTATCATGTTATGGTGTTTGATACTGCTAAACATAGTAAAGCTTTATAAAACAACAATTTTCGTTTAGTAATACAGTTAATTGAACATTTATGAATGTACCTATCATATCCATTAATAATTAATGGTTGTTATAAACATAATATAATTATAGGTTATGTTATTTGATACTGCTGAACACGATAGAGCCTTATACAATATAAGAATGTTTGTGTGTTAAGGCAAGAAATTGAAAGAAATATACATATATTACTTACTTATTTACTGGCTTTTAAGCAACCCGGAGGTTCATTGCCGCCCTCACATAAGCCCGCCATTGGTCCCTATCCTGAGCCGTGCCAGAGAATCAGTCCCATTCCGAGGCTTATTTGAAGGATTCGTAACAAACTGTTTTTTACGGTGATGGGTTATTAGCCCTTCGTCCAACCCCCAAGCTGGAGGACCACCCCTCATCGGCTGTCCGCGACTGCTTATTATATATATATATATATATATATATATATATATATATATAACATATCTATTCATATTAATTATAATGGATATTTAATTTGCACAGTCTGTCACTCGTATATTTCGAACAGAAAAAAAATAACTGAACTTGGATCATCTAACTTAATCGGAGAAATTTCTTCAGTCAAAGTTGACTTTAGTTTGAGACAAATTAATCTCAGATTAGACTTTATACAACACAAAATTCCAAGTGCAGCTAGAACGAGGATCAATTTAACCTCTGATCTAAGATTAAACGGTTTATACAATCGGGCCTAAGATAATTCTGTGACTACAGCAGTACCCCAACACAGCCAGGTATAGTGTAAAAAGGCAACGCTTTTCAATTTAGTGGAGCACCTGTACGGTTCACAGACAAAAAGAAAAAGATAGAATCAAAACGGATAGAAGAAAAAGATGAAATTCTAATGAAGTGTGATAAATACGAGGAATCCTGAATATACAGAGGCCGGCAAAAAGATCTGACGTTTTTAAGTTGGCAGTAACTGTGGCTAAGACAGTCGCGGAACGGTGGGAGGATAAGAAATGATGCAAGTTGCAATGGATCTGTGGAACGAATTGCATGGTGCGTTTGCCGTGGAGATATTTTTCAAAAGATTGTTAGGAAACCACACAATATGCCTCGGAATGGACAAATTCTCTGACACGACCACAGCAAAGGAATATATAATATTTTTATAGAAGTTGGTATTCCGAAGAAGTTAGTTCTATTAATTAAAATGTGTCTTAGTGAAACGTACAGCAGAGTCCGTATAGGTCAGTTTCTGTCAGATGCATTTCCAATTTACTGTGGGCTAAAGCAAGGAGATGCACTATCACCTACTTTTTAACTTCGCTCTAGAGTATGCCATTAGGAAAGTTCAGGATAACAGAGAGGGTTTGGAATTGATCGGGTTACATCAACTTCTTGTCTATGCGGATGACGTGAATATGTTAGGAGAAAATCCACAAACTATTGGGAAAAACACGGAAATTTTACTTGAAGCAAGTAAAGAGATAGGTTTGGAAGTAAATCCCGAAAAGACAAAGTATATGATTGTCTCGTGACCAGAATATTGTACGAAATGGAAATATAAAAATTACAAATTTATCATTCGAAGGAATGGGAAAATTCAAATATCTCGGAGCAATAGAAACAAATTTAAACGATACTCGGGAGGAAATTAAACGTAGAATAAATAGCCTGTAGGAAATGCCTGTTATTATTCAGTTGAGAAGCTTTTGTCATCTAGTCTTGTCAAAAAATCTGAAAGAATTTATAAAACATTACCGGTTGTTCTGTATGGTCGTGAAACTTGGACTCTCACTTTGAGGGAGGAAGAAAAGTTAAGGGTGTTTGATAATAAGGTGCTTAGGAAAATATTTGGGGCTAAGCGGGATGAAGTTATAGGAGAATGAGAAAGTTACACAACACAGAACTGCACGCATTGTATTTTTCACCTGACATAATTAGGAACATTAAATCCAGACGTTTGAGATGGGCAGGGCATGTAGCAAGTATAGGAGAATCCAGAAATGCATATAGTGTTTGTTGGGAGGCCGGAGGGAAAAATACCTTTGGGGAGGCCGAGACGTAGATGGGAGGATAATATGAAAATGGATTTGAGGGAAGTGGGATACGATACAGACTGGATTAATCTTGCACAGAATAGGGACCAATGACGGGCTTATGTGAAGGCGGCAATGAAGCTGCGGATTCCTTAAAAGCCATTTGTAAGTAAGTAGGCTATGTAATGATTCGGTAGTTCTTACGCAGCGTAGGTTCCGACAACATTTCAATGTGGCGAGTTCCCAGCCTTAACACAATTTTATTGTGAGTAAACAATTTCAGAACGACTTCTTCAGCATCAAAACGTAAGTCAATAGGAAGATCACGGATACGCTATACTAGAAGACATGGTAGGCAAGGCAGAGCTGAATTTAAGAATCAGGCACTAGGACGTCATTTGGAAGGTGTAATTCTCAAAGTCTAATTTTGTTCTTTTGCATTATTAAATGACAGTAACGCCTCTTTGCGATAAGAGAATAAAAATCAACTTACATTGAAATACAATTGTGTTGTCTCATTTCAAAAAACGTCAGATCTTTTTGCCGGACTCTGTTTGATAGTGCACACTGAAAATGGATCAAAATCAAACGTATGAAACATTTCATTTCTAAAAATTGTGAATATGAAATTTAAAAATATAGACTAAAGCAGGCCTGGTTGGCGGAATTTGCATAGCGCTGGCCTTCTATGCCCGAGGTTGCGGGTTCGATCCCGGGCCAGGTCGATGGAATTTAAGTATGCTTAAATGCGACAGGCTCATGTCAGTAGATTTACTGGCATGTAAAAGAACTTCTGCGGGACAAAATTCCGGCACACCGGTGACGCTGATATAACCTCGGCAGTTGCGAATGTCGTTAAATAAACCATAACATTTATAGGCTAAATGTGTTCTGAGAACGGAATAGGCACCATGCCTAAGAAAATGGAAGAGAAAAAAAGGGATATTTCCTAGCTATTTCGTTACGAAGAACACCTTAAGAGGTGATTTGCAGGTGATTTTCCACAAATGAAAAAAAAAAAGTTTTCATATGATTATGTTAATGTTTGAAAACATGCACCTAGAAGTGGTGATAATTTGTGTCAAAACCATCTCTTTCCTACAATATCTTTGCCATGAAATTCGAGTGTTGCTGCAAAACACTCCCTTTCCAACTCCCTGTGCACAGCAGAACTTCCCTTTTCCATTAAGTAATTTTGTAACCAAGCTCCCTTTTTCTTGTAGATACTTGTTATGTAACTTATTATTCATGTAACAATGCAAATTTGGCTTTTTCCTTCTCAACTATCAGTGATTGAATTATTATCGTTATAAAAGAGCACACAAATGAATCGAAATCACTGCCGATAGTGCCGTAGTGCGGACATAAAAAACGACAATAAAATGAGGAAGTCTAGGGATGTAGGATATTGGGCTCTTATGTCACTATTTTTATGCAAATTCGGACAAAGTAACTCAAGATTGTTGTATTTTGAAGTACACTTCTCAGAGCGTTCCACACAGAACATCTCGAGCTGAAGTAACAAACAGTTACATCAGTAAACAAGTACCTACGTCAGAACTAAACAAGGTCCAATACAGGTAGAGTGTGTGCTGAAAACTTGTCTTATTTGGTGATATCAAGATACGTTATTTACAACTTAAGCAGAAAAAATTTAAGCACTGGACTTTCTTTAAAAGAAAACAGGGATGGTAACATCCTCTAAAACGTATGAAACAAGATAAATGTAGTAAAATAGATCATTAAGAAATGACTTTCAGCTGAAGAACATTATACTAATAAATACCATTTGAAACTGATTTTTCTGTTTCAAAACTATCCTAATCCGACGAGTTTATTGTCAAAACTGTCTTTTTCCCCCGGTTACTGCCCTTCTCCAAAATATTATTTGAAATAACTCTAAAGACTCAATCACAATGAAAAAGAAACATAACGTAAGCGTTAACTTAAGAATATAAACGTTACGCTAAAATCAAGAAGTCATACCATCATTCACGATGGGAATATAAACATAACAGCAACATACTTGGTAACCATGGAAACATAACAACGACGCCATTTCCTCATATTCTGTCGTATACTTCAGGGCTCCACGATTGTGTTCTGTTTGCAAATCACGTAAACATAAGAATGAAAGTTTGGAGTTTGCAAACTTCCATGTTAACGTCTTACGGTAATGTTTATGTCAATGCTTATGTGAATCATTGTGAATGATCCCATTTGGTAGTCTGGGCGCAAACTTCTGTGTTTATGTTACGGTTATGTTTAATTTTCATTGCGAATGGGCCTTAACTTTTAGGAGAATATTTATTAAACTCTAGAAACATTTCACTTCACTGCAATTTTACACCATGGAAGTTTCCTTTCATTAAACACTTAAATTTCTCGTGTTACAAGATTTCCAAGTTCGGTGGAAAATCATCTATTAAGGACAGTTTTGCAAATTTCTGCACCCTGTTGCTGAAATGTTTATTAGTAATTAGGAAACTTAGAATAGACATTAAAAAATTGTAAATTATGTTTCATTTAACGATGCTCGCAACTGCCGAGGTTATATCAGCGTCGCCGGTGTGCCGGAATTTTGTCCCGTAGGAGTTCTTTTACATGCCAGTAAATCTACTGACATGAGTCTGTCGCATCTAAGCACACTTAAACGCAATCGACTGGGGCGGGATCGAACCCCCAACCTCGAGCACAGAAGGTCAGTACTTCACCTACTGCGCCATCCAGGCCGACTAATACAGGGTGATTCACGAGGATTTACTGTCACTTACGGAGCTTATTTACGAGGACATTCTGAGCAAAAAATGTCATATAAACATTTGCCCTAATCTCAATATTTTTAGTTACATTAATTTGAAGTTATTAGTAAAATACTTTTTTTCTTTAGTTTTACGGATAAAAAAATATTACAACTAGAGAATAAACTATTCATAAGTGTCATTTCTGTAATTGGCTAGTGTTCTGAAACTAAAAAAAATGTTGTTAATTCCTTTTTACAGATTTTATTTTCCAACTTTTAACTAAAAATTACAACATTCTTACGCACTTAACACAAAGATTGTTACAAATCATACGACTTTAGGAACTTGATTCTTTACAGTTTAATTATGCATGTACAGTCTTAAAGAATTTACAAGAGTGGCGTGATTAGTAACAATATTGTTGTGATAAATGTATAAGAAAATTTAATTTTGTAGTTAAAAACCGAAGAAAAAAATTCTGTACGAAGCAAAAAGAATTCACAACACATTTTTATCTTCAGAATACTAGCTAATTAAAGAATAATACTCCTGAATAGTTCATTCTTTATCTGTAATATATTTTTACCCTTAAAACTCAAGAATAATGATATTTTACAGACAACTTCAAATTAGTGTAACTCTGCAAATATTGAGATTAGGACACATGTTTATATGACTTTTTTGCTCAGAATATCTTCGGAAATAAGTTCCGTAAGGGACGGTAAATCCTCATGAATCACCCTGTATAGACATAAAAAGTAAATTAGTTGTAGCAAAGTGCAGAGAAAGGAAACCGAATTTTTAAAGGATCTTAAATTGCACCAGCTAGATCGAATCCATTAAAACTGATATGGCCTATCAGTTTTTTCGATTAACCGTTAATTATCTTTCGTCCATTAAAACGGATAATGGTGGTTCTACTGTACAAGTAACTTCCAACAAGAAGTACAGTTCAGATATCTGTTAATGAGGCTCATTCGAAGATGCTTTGTTATACTTTCATAACTGAACCAGCCTTGGTTCTTCAACCATTTCTTTTCCAACCAATCAACAGATTGTAAACAACCTTCACGTTCCACATCAGCGGGAAACAAACAAGAGGAATACCCTAATATAACCCATTTAGCACGCACTGTCGGCTCCAATCGAGCTAAATTAAGATCCTACGTCGAGTTCAGTTAATATGTCCTCTTGTGTCTGCCTAGTGAACCGTTACAGGTATCCCAACCTACAAATCACTTATTTTTGGCTGTTACCTTCACTTTCAGGAATACTTAAGCCCAATTATTATTATTATTATTATTATTATTATTATTATTATTATTATTATTATTATTATTATTATTAATATTTTAGGAGGTACATCAGTGTAGGTGCGACCATACACATAAAAGTGCATATTAACAATGACTACAACAGCTGTACTGTAGACATTAATCTTAATTTTGCGATCTACCTCGAAGAACAACATTTAATTGCCAAGGCACTGAGCCTAGAGAATTAAAATATTCCTTGAAGTTTTCTCGCACTTGAAAAGACTCGCGTGTACTGTTTCTTCTCAAGTGGTCTAGGTTTCTTAGGGTACAGGTTGGTAGTGAAAGCGCTTGCACATCAGGCTCAAGCATATTGTCTTTACATAGCATATTATGCAGGCAGCATGACGCAAGTACAGGGTGCGTCAGAAAGAACGGATGGATTTCACATGGCAAGAAAATTGTAAAGATTCATCAAATCAAAAATTTATTGTTATCAACATATTCACCAATACATGCAGTTTATTTATGGAAAACAACATTATCCATATGATGTTCTTGGCTTTCAATACAGGCATCGAGGCATTTTCTGATGTTCGCCATCACTTTCACAGTCATAGCTGGTGCAATTGCCACAATTTCTTCACGAATCGCTGTCTTCAGTTCGTCCAGTGTATGTGATCGATGTTTACAAACTTACGCCTTCAAATGGTCCCAAAGAAAGAAGTCGCAGGGCGCGAGATCTTACCGTAGCCTCGGACAATCTCAGTGCAATAGAATTTCGTCCAGGTAATTTCTTCTTTAATGTTGAACCTGTGATACGAAATGAAGCCACCCACCGCAAAATTGTATTCCGAGTTGGAATTCTAGCGTGACATCCGATGTCGAAATGAGTCCTGAGTGGCGATCACAGACTCTTCATTTTTCAAAAATGTCTCTACGATGAAAGCACGTTGTACACCAGACCAACACCATATTCTCAACTGAAACTGCATTCTATGGCTGACCCAACAGTCGTGGTCCCCCTCACTATATCTCTCTCCTCGTTGCGTATCGATAGTTTGAAATCCATCCGTTCTTTCTGACGCACCCTTTACAATTCTATCGACCATATTCGGTTGTACCTCCATATATCTTCGAAAAATTCTCCAACGAGCAGTTAAAATTCCGAATGCATTCTCGACCACATTTCTCGCTCGGGAAAGTCTATAGTTGAAAATCTTTTTTGTTTCGTCTCCATCTAAATGGTGCCTGCCATATGGACGCAGAAGATATTTTTTTAGTGGAAATGCTTCATCCCCAACATCCTCATTTTCAACTAATGGAGCATTTTGTGGTACATTTAAAGTATTAGATTCCAGTTTTTTTTTTCCCAAAGCGTGAATTAGCAAAAACACACCCATCACTGTTTCTGCCGTAAGAGCCTACATCAATTGTAATAAATTTATAATCCGCATCAACCAGAGCATTTTCGATGTCTTCTTCAAACTCTGAACTACTAAACCCATTCACCTTCCATCTCTGCTACAGAAAGCTACTGAATAAAATAGCGACTGAACAGATTGTAAGCTTAGTGTGAAGTGGCATGGCGTGGCGATAATATGCACACAAAGCGATACAGTACGTGCCTTCCAACTTATATGATCTCACAGGAGAACACATGGCGTGGCAATAATGTGTTTCCGGCTTAACTCTTTTTCAACGACAATTTCTTTTAACTTTTATAATGCTCAAATAGGGATTTAGCGACCTTTTTAGCACCCCATAGTGACAAAATTTAATCTTTCTTTGTTGATAATGAGAAATCTAGCGACTTTACAACTATATATATATATATATATTTTTTTTTTTTTTGATGTACCGAAGTACATATGATATTTCCATGCAGATATTCTGCGTCATCACATGATGAAAGAGTAATGGAACGGAGAAAAATTCTCTCCGACGCCGGGATTTGAACCCGGGTTTTCAGCTCTACGTGCTGATGCTTTATCCACTAAGCCACGCCGGATACAATCCCGACGCCGTCTCAGATTAAGCTCCATCTCTTGGGTTCCCTCTGGTGGCCGCCCTCTGCACTACGTCATAGATGTCTATGAACGCAGGACCGAAGTCCATACATGTGTGGAGGTGCACTCAGATGAGTGACTGATTGGCCGGGATCCGACGGTATGGGCGCCGTCTTAAATCACAAAGTGATTTATTACGCATATCATATATATATATATATATATATATTTTGATGTACCGAAGTACATATGATATTTCCATGCAGATATTCTGCGTCATCACATGATGAAAGAGTGATGGAACGGAGACTTTACAACTACTTTTTGGCGACTTTCCGTACACTCTGTTGGAGAGACTGGTTTGTTTTGTGCATTGTAAATAATGGCGGACAATAAGAAGAAGGTTGACCGTCCTCCAAGTTGTTATCATGTTATGGTGTTTGATACTGCTAAACATAATAAAGCTTTATAAAACGACAATTTTCGTTTAGTAATACAGTTAATTGAAAATTTATGAATGTACCTATCATATCCATTAATAATTAATGGTTGTTATAAACATAATATAATTATAGGTTGTTATTTGATACTGCTGAACACGATAAAGCCTTATAAAATATAAGAATGTTTGTGTATTAAGGCAAGAAATTGAAAAAAAAAAATATATATATATATATACATATAAATGAACCTACCATATCTATTAGTAATAATAATAATAATAATAATAATAATGGTTATTCTTTTTGCACAATCTGCCACTCGTGTATTTCAAACAGAAAAGAAATAACTGAACTTGGATCATCTAACTTAATCGGAGAAATTTCTTCAGTCAAAGTTGACTTTAGTTTAAGACAAATTAATCTCAGATTAGACTTTATACAACACACAATTCCAAGTTCAGCTAGAACGAGGATCAATTTAACCTCTAATCTAAGATTAAATGGTTTATACAATCGGCCCTTAATCATACAAGCTGTATTTAAACGTTTGCCAAAGAGAGAATGTTTTCTGAACAACTTCAATCTATTTTACGTCTTAGCAGTGCTTTTCTCCTAGAGAAAAAGGTGGTGGAACTCCGTGTATAATATAATAATAGATGAGGAGATGATTACTGTCCAGTGCACGAGAATTAACAAATTATTAACACATTTCTCGGTTGCATGATGGAAAATGTAACTGCCAGAAAAAAAAGCACTGCGTGTTAGTTAAGGAGAAGTTATTGCAGATTTTTCTGTTGATTAATTCAGCCACGATAACTGAGTGCTACGAGTTGGGCTTTTAAGTCAGAAGGTCCGGACTCAAATTCCGCTCCACTTTTAATCTATAATAACCTGGGAGCGAAACTTGTTGCCCGATGGGAGAGATGCAAGAGGTTTAAGGTTGGTTAACTATGTTCTACAGTCCCTCTACTGTGAACAATAGAAGACGGCGTGGGTCGTGTCCCGATGAACTTCTGTGCCTCAGTTGTTCGCTATTTACTTGCTTTGTATTGCAGTCTACGAGTAACTTTTTTTAAATTGGTTATTTTACGACACTTTATCAACTGCGACGAGTAATTACATCATGGGCCAGAGACCACAGAATTCAGTATTAATTTCTTAAAAAAAAAAAAAGTATTATATTTTGCGTTTTATCGGTAAGTACTTAGTTGTAAAATAATCGCAATAATTTCGTATAAATTGGAAAGAAATTTCTACATGAAAAATAACCCAATATTACGCACTAGACGTCAAAATAATGATAAAAAAAGGTTTCATTAGATCCGTGCGGCTACAGCCCGAAGGGCCTAGACCGACCAGTCGGCTGCTGGCCTCACGTTCACATGCCGAAGCAGAGGTGGACGATCATCCAACCAGAATGGAGGTATCGTGTGGTTAGCACGATGATCCCCCCAGCCGTTATAGCTGGCATTCGCAACCAGATTTCGCTACCTATAGTAGCTCCCCAAGTGCATCACGATGCGGGGTGGGCACCGGTCCCATACACTGGCCGAAATTTCATGAGAAAATTTCTTCCCCCATGAGGACTTGAACCAGCGCGCATTCCGTAACGCGAGTCCTAGGCAGGATGCCTTACATCACGACGCCACTGCGTGGGACAAAAAAAAAAAAGGTTTCATACATCAATTTATTCAACAGATGCACAAGGAACCCAGACACATATCAACACAGCAGGTGTAAATTCAGGGTAATTCAACATGAGAGTTCGTCATGCCTCAATCACGTCAACATTGAAAGTGTTGGATGATTGTTTCAAAACTATTTTTTTTTTCAAAGTAAGAAATGCTACACTGCACTCAGTACTTTTATACCCTTGATGTAACTCATTGTTTTAACCCTTTCTGTGAGTGTATCAACATTATCAACATTTATCTGTACAATATTTGCTGGGTTCAATAATTCATTTAAATTTACAAACAATGAATATGAATCATGTAACTCGTATTTTTCAATTTTCTGAATCATCAGTTTACTGACATGCTTAAATAATTCTTATATTTCAGTCTAAGTCCAAATTGAAATGCTTAATTAATTTGCCTACCGAGTCCCTACATCATTTGACATTACTATATTCGTTCTACGCTTCATGTCTTTTGCGAAAATCTGTGGTCTCTGCCTACCCCTTTCCACCGCTGACCATGACTACTCACGCGCAAGTAAACAAAGTAAACAAACTCGTACTGTCATCCTCTGAGGAGTTTAATGCTGAGAGGAATGCGGTTCCGACTAGTCTAGCGCGGTATTGGAGTGGGAGGGAACAGTGACAGCGGCAGTCTGGAAGGAAGTACAATAATACTGAAAACATCCGCCCAATTTACGAGAGCAGTATGCCTATTAGTTTTCTAACGTATTTTTGGAGAGGTAGAGATACAACCATTCGTACTTACGTGTCCAGAGAAGGAAAGTATTGCAGAAAATTGTATTTATTTATTTATTTATTTATTTATTTATTTATTTATTTATTTATTTATTCTGGTGAAGTTAAGGCCATCACATCACCAGAAATACAAATACAAAAAAATAAATAAAAAGAAAAGTCATAATAAAACTACAATAATATAAATGAAAAGAAGAATCATACTATAAAATTTAATGATTAGTAGAACTGAATTAAATTTGTAAAGTAATCTATTTAAATATACTGTACTGCTGAACTCACTTGAGAAGTAAAATTACTTGATTTGCATTTTAAGATATCACCAACAAATGATTTTCGCATGACATTATAGGAATCTGTTTTTCACGATATTAATCACACATATTCTAAAATTCCAATAGAATAAAACCAAAAACTTTTCTACAGCACGTTTCCTTAAAAACGACTTGAAACTGTGAAATATTTAATATGAGTAATTCATATAATATTAACATAGCTAACATCAGGGAGATATTAGAGCAAAAATTGCAACAATATATTGAATATATTGAATATATTAATAATAATAATAATAATAATATATTAATAACAAAACCATATAGGCCTAGGTAAACAATATGTATATGAAATATTCACACACTACTACTGGGACATCATTTTATTTTTACTAACATTTTTAATATTAACCTGGCTATACCTTTAGAGAACCGGTAACACAGATTGCTCCCCCTTCCACGACTGTAGTTCGATGATACTGGCGTAAAACACAAAGACATACTAGTTATAGGAGGGAAGAAAAGTACTTCATCCATTTACGTAAACTAGGAAATATCGCGATTTTGAGTTCGATAATTTTCATTAGGTTCTTGTTTAATCTTAATACAGTACTGTATTAAGAATAAGTGTTTTTACTCTCGAACTGAGTTAGCCATTCGGACATATTCATTATACAGTGTATATTACTGTATACTGTCCACAGCACATTAGCGTACAATATAAAGAATGAAGTTAAATTGAAAAATAATCATAATATGGATATTTAAAAACATTTTTGAAAATGGTGGCCGTTCATTACGATACAGGCTTCAGTTCTTTTGTGCATATTATCGCACTATAGACTATTGCATCTAATTCCAATTGCCAGTTTCGTCCTTCGTACTAGTAACTCATGTTGAAATAATTCTGTACCTACTCTATAAAAGAGTACCTTACGTACTGTAAATTCAATCTTCACTTCTGCCCAACCCGCACAGATAAAATTACTCAGATAATATGTTATCTACTGTCCGTCCAAGTGGTTATGCCGCAGGATTGTAGAAAGGGAGGAAATCACGTGACAGTGAATTACTTAACGAGGCCCTTTTATTTAAGTTATTTTAAACAGTTGTATAATATTACGTAAACGTCCAATTCCTAACAGAAATTAATGTTTTCAGAAAAGAGCTAAGACAGCCCTGCTTTTACAGAGGGGCGAACAGAAGCAGGTGGAGGAAATAGTGATGCGACGTAGGCAAACGGACAGTACCTGTGCGAAAATATGATTCAATATTGAAAGCTCTTTCGTCAATGGAAAACGCGAACATATTTCTGGAACGTACTATACTCACTCAGTGCTGTTTACTATATGCGGTCTTGGATCTGTGTGTAGAAGGGAACTTCATTAGTAGAAGGGGTGGGAGTGAAGTACATTCAAAAACTCAGGTACAATAAAAATTGAAGTAAAAATAAAATGATGTCCCTGTACAAACTGAAGACTGCATATTTTTGGACGATTAATACTTCCAACTCCGCTCGGCTCGGCTTGGCTGTAGCAACAAAAGAATCTACCTGCAACCCCCCCCCCCGCACCGATGGTAAGAATACCTCGTCGGAGGAAGACAGTACCTATAGTCAAGGAACAGCAAACCTGTTTCATCGGGCAACAAGTTTCGCTCCCTGTTTATAACTTACGTTGGGCAAGCCCTCAGTCCAAGTAACACAGGGGTTTTCTCCGGGTACTCCTATTACCCTGTGACTTCCCAACAAATCTTCATCATTAATTACGAATGCAATGTAGACCCATCGCCTGTGGTGAACTCCGGATAGTTTCTCATCAATCTAACCCCAAAACTCAAGCCTGAGCCGTTGTTAATGTATGAATCAGTGCAGGCATTAACGTGGAAATAAAAACCATACAATATTGTTTATTGTTAATAAAATACCATTGACAGAAATACAATCTTAGTTCTTCCCTGAAGGAGTAAAAAACTCGTGCTCAGAGAGATATCTAAACACAAAGATGAACATAAAGATAATCTTTTGACACAAACTGGGTCAAGGAAAAAAAAAATTACAGGAATAAATTACATTTAAAAATACAATTTCAATTTTAACAATTTAAGTCATACAAATACATATATATATATATATATATATATATATATATATATATATATATATATATATATTAAATCAATATACAGGGTGTTTCAAAAATACGGGGCATAATTTCAGGTATGTATTTCCCACATGTAGACAATCAAAATAGTTCATTACAACATGTGTCCGGAAGTGCTTCATTTCCGAGTTATGGCCTTCACAACATTGAAATTCACCGGAACGTTTTTCTTTCCGCAGGTCGTTGTCATTACAGAAGATGTTCAAAATGTCCACCTCCTGCTTGAATACAGACCTCACATCGATGTCTCATTGACCTGCGAACACGATCCCAAACTCCAGGAGTATTGCGTATGTCCTCCGAACATGCCACAATTCGATTCCGAAGGGATTCCAAATCAGGCACCGGAGACGAATAAACCAATGATTTTAAATGGCCCCACAAGTAGAAATCGAGAGGGTTCAGATCAGGTGAGCGTGGAGGCCAAGCAATTGGGCCACCTCTACCTATCCATCGATCAGGAAACCTTCGATCCAAGTACCAAGTACAACACAGAATGTAACCTTCGCCTCGGAATGAACTGTCAGAGTGCCCTCTTAATGTCTCCTTTGACGGCAACGACCTGCGGAAAGAAAAACGTTCCGATGAATTTCAATGTTGTGAAGGCCATTACTCGGAAATGAAGCATTTCCGGACACATGTTGTAATAAACTATTTTGATTGTCTACATGTGGGAAATACATACCTGAAATTATGCCCCGTATTTTTGAGACACCCTGTATATTCTTTAAAAATTAAATTCCTAACGCTATTTTTGAAATACCTGATACTAAAATTTTCCAAATCTGGATATTTATGAATTATTTTATTGTGTAACCTTGGACCAAAGTAGGTACCATGGCTCAGAGCTGTACTTATGAAACACTTTGGTTCCTCTAGTCGTATAAAATCGGATCTTTTAGTTCCATATTTATGATGATACAATTTGAATTTATTACGGTTTTTATGTATGAAGATTAATAAGGCAATATAATAAATCTGTTTAATTTTCAAAACATTAAAATCAGTAAACAAAAGCTCGGATGAGTAATCAATTGGTTTATTAAGGCATATTTTAATGATTCTTTTCTGAATAAGTATTAGTGGAGTGAGATTAGAATTACAAGCATTTCCCCACCCTAAAATTCCATACTGGAGAATGGATTGAAATAAAGCTAAATAAATGAGACGTAAAATATTAACTGGTAAATATGACAGCAGTATAACAAAGATATAAATTGTTTTACGTAATCTATTGCATAAATATGTAATATATTTGTTCCATCGTAAGTGTTGGTCGATCGTAATGCCTAAATACTTAACTTCTGAGAATTCGGTTAATATGGGACATTCACAATTTTGAGAAGAACAATCTGAATGATGAATTTTGAGCCTAAAGGAAGATTGAGGAGATTGAAGACCACTGGACTTTAGTGGAACAACAGTTGTTTTGGATGTGTTTAAGGAAAGAGCGTTTGAATCAAACCACTCAATATGTACAGACGTGGACAAATTATTAGCAAAATTGAAGATTTTTATTATAATTTTTACAAAATATGATTCTTCAATTCAGACTACAGTTGACATTTTTGCGTATTTCCAAATTATTAGCAAAATTGAAGATTTGTATTGTATATTTTTAGAAAATTTGACTCTTCAATTTGGACTACACTTCACATTTTGGATATTTCCAAATTATTAGCAAAACTTAAGATTTTCATTTTATATTTTTACAAAATTTGACTCTTCCATTTTGACTGCAGTTGACATTTTTGCATATTTATAAAGTTTTAGCAAAATTAAAGATTTTTATTGTGTATTTTTACAAAATGTGGCTCTTCAATTTAAACTACAGTTACATTTTTGCA
The DNA here is from genome assembly GCF_040183065.1 of Periplaneta americana. Lineage (NCBI taxonomy): Eukaryota > Metazoa > Arthropoda > Insecta > Blattodea > Blattidae > Periplaneta > Periplaneta americana. The sequence continues at coordinate 160,389,471 of NC_091129.1, forward strand.
TATTTCTGTCTACTATAATGATGGAAATATGAAAATTGTCAACTATAGTCTAAATTGAAAAGTCAAATTTTGTAAACAGAATTATCATAAAAATCGTCAATTTTGATAATAATTTGTCCACGTCTGTATGCTATATTTTGGTATTGTGCTAACCGTGCTTGAAATCAACACTGACTCATAAAGAGATAATCTCTTGCGTGTTTCTGACCCATAAAACAAAATAAATCAGAAGTTGCTACTGCATTGTACGTCTTTCCTATAGCGAATATGAACCATTCCTCTGCTTCTCCATTCACACTTGGTATCGATCTCGCGGCACTGGATACCCAGCCAACCTCATGCGAAAGCAGCTTCAATACTTGAATTCCGCATTGTTTGAGCGAACGTCCCGATTTCAGTTCCATTCAGTCTTCAGCACACAATACTGAATTGTTCCAACTTCTGCTTGGGCTCTCTACCGTATCTTTAATTAACATCTAAAATACTAGACGCTAATTATAACGCCAGGGATACAATTCCCAGGAAGTAGAGAACTTACACTACTTCTCCTCGCTAAACAAATGCATGGAATAGTTATTTTTCAAAACTAACAGAATGTGAAAACGCCTAATGAACCAGATAAAGCATGTGGACTATTAGAATAAAAATCAGATAAAACAATCTTCGTAGGCAGGAACATTTAGGGCGCTATTCATAGACATTTCGCTAGCCCGCGCTACGAGCGTGCTAAACTAGCCCCGGCTATCGACTGATTACTTGTACAGGATTTATATCATATCACGTCGCTAACACTGGTTTATGAATACGAAAAACGTATTCTTATTGTCCGCCATTATTTATAAAACACAAAACAAACCATTGTCTCCAACAGTGTACGGAAAGGCGCCAAAAAGTAGTTGGAAAGTTGCTAGATTTCTCATTATCAACAAAGAAATATTAAATTTTGTCACTATGGGGTGCTAAATAGGTCACTAAATCCCTATTTAAGCAATATAAAAGTTAAAAGAAATTGTCGTTGAAAAAGAGTTAAAGTCGCTAGATTGGCAACACTGAACAAACCTGTACAACATGGTCCGCGCATCACATACTTCACCTGTTTATGCGATGTTGCCAAGTCCTTTTCACGTGAACTTCGATTGCATTTGAATCAAGGTGATTTGATCGCAGAAAAGTTTCATACAATAGAAGAAGTGTCTGAACTTGGTTCACTTTTCGATCTTCGATCAAAGTTGATCTTTAGTCAGGGAGTTTTATACAATTGGGCCTAAAAATGGCATTCCAGGCGCCTAAAAAGGCTCTAAAAACAACAAAAATAGGGCAATAAAAGGCATTTAAATTATAATGAATCACTCATAATTTATAAAGTAAACATCCATAAGACCATAAGTAACTTAACGAAGTGCACTGGAAAAGTAGTACCCCTGTTCTGTGTACTTGTTTCACTTATACTTATGAATCCACAACTTCACGTCCATAATTTGAGTTACAATAAACAACAAGCAACTTTTTAAGATTAACGCACAAACTTCTGTCACATTTATTGAACAAAATCAATCTATATGCTGAAAAAGATCTCTCAACGTATACTGATGTGACTGGAGCACACTTAAACAGAGACATCCTGGCTACATAATAATCGTTCCATTAGTAGTGAAAGCAGGAAATTCTGCTACATACTGACGATATAAAGAAGCTTTCGATGTTTTCAATTTTGGCATTTTCACCATACAACAGTACCGTCACAAAGCCAATCCTAGACTGACTGCGTACTTCGTGTTCTCAACACAGTGCTGTAATCAGAAGGACAGGGTCGATTCCGGAGTAAGCAAAACAAAAGCAATTTCCTTAGTTTCGAACGCAGAAATAAATGAAGTATTGTTGAGCGAGTAGTCATATAAAGAAAAAGGCAAACAAATTACATATAGAAGCAAAAAAGTGCAAAATAGTACATTATGCAACGAGCCTATAATGGTAGTAATTAAGAAGCGAGTTTCATAGTTTTCATATAAGCGTCTTAATTACCATTATAGGTAAGTTTCATACGACTTATTATGCTCGACCATATTTCTAACTTGAAATTATTCATATGTAATTATTCATATTATTCTTATCTGACTGGGGAGCGGAAGTGACCTTGTGCAATAACTCGTAAAGTGTGAGATGTGCGCAGACGCAAAAGTATTGATTTTTTTCCGAGGAACAAATGTCATTGACCTTGATATAATCTAGAGAGTAAAATGAACATTAATCTTGATATAACCTGGAAATTGATTTAGACACTGAAAAATGAGATGACAATTTGAATTTATTTGAATATTATTTACAATTAACGCTAATTATTATAGTAACAGAACATAACCTTCTGCGACAGTATTGGATTTCCAGCCTCCGTGACGTTTCGCTAGTTGTCTTTCGATTGCATATCCGAGAATAATCGATACTTGCGCTTTCATATTGCTACAATGGTGCTTTCTGATTGGTGAAAAACCTGAACTTTAATGAACAGGTGTGCTTTAATGAGGTCCACTAAAGGGCTGCTACCAGGTGTATAATTAGGCCTACTACATTTCGGCATGGTCGAGTATAAAACTACATATTAAAGCGAAAAGGGCGTTAACGACAAAAAGTAAAAAAAGAAGGCAAGATCAAATTTCATCAGAATGGTTCATTTCTCAGGATTCGTGCACATTTACTAAAAGCCTTTAAATATGAACATTCAAATAAAATAGGCATTTTTCTAAACATCCGATGTCTAGCTATTGCACAGGTCTCAATTCACTCCAGTTGCAATTTTTAAATATTATCATAAGCATACCGACATGACACAAGTGAAGCGCGCAAAGGGAGTGTGGAATGAAACGACAAATATTTATTATGAACTTCTTCCCAACCGGCAATGTCGGTGTCATTTACGTTAACTCGTTTCCTTTCAGGATTGAGCACTTCACAAAATTCTTTCAGGTAATGCAGACTCAGTCTGACGATTTGAGTCACTAGGTAACATAAACTGTTTATTGCAGCGCTATCCAATGACGGCTGCAAGGTCGTAAATTCTAGCAGTTTTGGCCAAAATTCAAGGAAAGTGACAGCTACACATTACATAACAACACAGAGCAGTAAACTTCCGGGTTTGCAAACAGCGGACGATCAATACAGCCCAGAGCTCTCTTTCAAGCATCGACAGAAGCGACGACCGAGCCCTTCAACAATTTTAATTGAAACAGCTCACCGGGTTCGACACAACTGATTATACAGAGTGATTTATATAGAACTGACATATTTCTTTCATTAATTGTTTCAAAACGAATTGTGCTAGCGACAACTTATTATACCTAAAATGTAGAGGAATTTTGGGAGATTATTTACCTCTATAGCAAATGTTGAAAATGTCCTCCATCCTGCATAAGGCACAACTCAACACGTCGTTCCATGTTACTGGCCACTCGTTGGAGGACTCTATTGTCAATAGCTTGAATCTCCTGTGCGATGTTGTGCTTCAGATCGTCCAATGTCTGGGGACGTGTGGCGTAAACCCTGTCTTTTAAGTAACCCCATAGAAAGAAGTCCGGCGTTGTCAAATCCGGAGATCTCGGTGGCCACAGGTTCCTGGAAATTATTCGGTCGTCAAAGAAACTTGGTTATAGGCCTGCACTTTTCGCAGCTCTCCGACATATTGAGTAGGTGTACCCTGTCTCCTGCGACAAACGTCTTAATGATTTTTTGGGTGACTGCTCCAGACGTGCTCTTACGTCAACAACAACCGTGGGAAGCCTAGATGAACGATGCTTGCCCTTTTCACTCACCAGAGATCCAGTTGTTTCCAATTTGTTTACCAGTCCCAGTATTGTGTTTCTTTTGGGAGGATTGCGAACACCAAATTCTCTCTGGTATGCCCTTTGAGTAGCTGTAATTGAATTCGTAATCCAGTATTGCTTCACAAGGAAGAGTCGTTGATTTAATGTGTACTGCATTTTCACGTTGACACAAAATGTCGAAAACAGCTGCCAACAATAGGAATAAAACATAAACATCTGCGCATCTAGTGCTGCCAACAATAGGAATAAAACATAAACATCTGCGCATCTAGTGGCAAGGAATCGAAACTACAGAACATTCTGCTTAATTTTGTGCTAAAATTAGGTCATTGAATGAATTTCCAACGGAATAATTAAAGAAAGAAATGTGTCAGTTCTATATGAATCACTCTGTATTAGGAGTAAACATTCTAGAAGTAATTGGATTGCGTTTAATTAAGTTTGTGACAAAAAGTCTTATGTACGTAAACGTCGCGGCTGTTTGTACACTCCTAAATATCTAAGTTGTCCCTGCTCTGTCACTTGTCTTTTTTCAAGATAATTGTATTGATGTTAGGATCCTCCATGCATTGTTATTCTACCTGGTTAGTTCTCTTTCTTGTACGAATTTATTAGAACCTTTGTACCAATGCAATGTTAGGCTTTAATATATACATTAGTTATCCAGTTGTTTCACAGAGGTCTACTCTTCAAGTTTATTAGGACCTTTGTACAAATGTTAGAATTTTCTGTACTATTATTCTAGTCCTGTTTCTTGTACAAGTTTGTCAGGATTTACGATCCATCAAATTGTTATTCTATTAGTTCTGTTTCCTGTACAAATATAACAGGACATTGGTAGCAATAATAGGATCTTTCATATTGTAACTCCAGTTCTCTTTCTTGTACAAATTCATCAGGACTTTGTATCAATCTTAGGATTCTCCACATTGTTCTGTTTCTTGTACAATTTTGTATCAATCTTAGGATCCCCCATATCGCTATTATAGTTCTGTTTCTTGTACAAGTTTATCAGAACTTTGTATCAATGCTAGGATCCTTCTTATACAGGGGAGTACTCGTACAGATTATTCACAACACCAACTAGCTTTAAATTTCTTACCACACCGACAAATTATTGCTTGAAACATCCTAAAATACATCTGCACATACACTTAATTACCCTCCATTGTTACATCAAGTTTACTTAACTTTTTAGTTTCCAAAAGATCAACCACTCTATCATCTGTTTTATTTCCTTAGACGTACCGCTACCACCACTACTCAGAAAACTTGATCGAACACTGTGACGCTTTATTTCACTACACTGATCGCTCTCTGCGAACACTAGAGCAAACATTACCAAACGCTACCAGCATAATTACCAATCATACATACTGCTAATACTCTTAATGAAAAGATAATTTATTCCATTCAAACGGAATAAAAAATTGTAGGGGGAGTATTAAAAATAGAAAAACGAAACATCTTATTAATATGCTTGTTTGTACCTCTAGTTCAGCGGTGACCAAAACTCGAGCTGCAGTGATTACATGCGACAGACAGCCTATGAAGTAAGCAGACGGAGGAAAGGTACTTGGCATGAAAACTACAACCAGTGGTGGTTCCTGTACTAACATCTTGATCAATCCCGCGGACAAAAATCTCAAGCTTTGCTGTATCAGCAATGTTACTGCTGTCATCAAGAGCCAGTGAATAATATACGACTTTTCTTGCTTCTTTTTTTAACCTTCCTCCTGAATGTAATCAGGAATTTTCTTAATTCTTCTCTCAATACGTGGTCGAGAAATTCGTAGTTTTTCAAAATTCAAAACTTCTCATGGACAAGTTATTTAAGCTATTTTAATCATTACTGTTTTGAGAAATTCTGTTCTATTAAAAGGCTTTAGAGCACGAGATATTTCAAACCCCATTACTGACTTCCTTATACTTATTTATGCCATCTTTCTCTTCCTGGTTATGATTTAAGACATGTAAATTCCTGGCGTTTAACAGTTGGTTGGCACAAAATATTGAATAGTTTTTCTACAATATTACTATTAAATGAATAACTAATAAATAGTTACCCTCTTCTAAAGATTAAGAAAATTAAAATTGAGATAAAACCTAATAATTTTATCTTTCTAGGGAGAAGTTCTAAAAATATCAATATTCATGCACGTACAGAAGAATTATAGGAACACATACTTAGTGGTCAGTACTAATAATAATAATAATAATAATAATAATAATAATAATAATAATAATAATATAGGCCTATTATTATTCAGCGTGATAGTGTTCCTGTATCTCCTAATTCAACCGTTGTGTAAAGTAAACATATTACATTTTGTCCGACAGAACAACAAAAAAGTTCTCCTCATTCTTTACGAAACCACCTCTTGCTGCTTGTAGAGAAAGAGTTTGTAGAGGGAAATGATACCGTCACTGCTTGCCCTCAGTACGTGAATGAAAAACACAGCAATGTACAGGAAACTCCTCGTACCCGTTTGAATGTCTGTGATTACACGATGTAATCACAACACCCGCTTTGGTCACCGCTGCTCTAGTTGAAAGTCTACTGTTTTAAACCATGTTTTTGAATACTGCGTTTCATTACCACGTACTGCATACGGTATTAGCATTGGAAGGAGAGGCGTAGACGACTGTCAAAATAATAACAGATGGGTTTCAAGGTTACAAACATGTCATATTCCTGTGCTAACTGCCTGCACACTTGGACAGGAAAGAACAATATAACAATATTTACGATCTCTTCGATCCGTATTGTCATTTAATTTTGCATCAATATTAAACAGCTGAAGAATTTCGTATTAAATTCTGTGACCGGGAGGAAAAAGGTCTTAAGTCAATTTTTTGTGAAAATAAGATTTTTATATATTCTGAAAGCGGAAACAATTCTCTACAATCTGGTAAAACGGCTAAAGCCAAATAAGAACTCCTGACTGGATTTATAGAGCGTTACCAAATGTCCTAAGTTCTTTTTGAATCGAGCACACACAGAATAAAGGACTTAAGGATATTTAATACTTTATTCCTTACAAACCGTCACATGTTTACTTTCCATGCTTCCCTATTAAAAAGCTCTAACTTGTATTTTAGCTATTTTATCACATACTGATGCCCTTTCCTTTTAATACTTACAGCACCAGGTAAATAGTCCTATAATTGCTTATGACCCATTCTGCATTCCTAATAATTTACATTTCTCATTTATTTAGACATGAAGAAGGCAGTGGCGGCTGATTGACTGAGCAAGTGAGGCCGGGCCTCAGTCACTTGGCTTAATAGAAATCAAATTTTGTGTTTTTATATAATGTATTAGTTATTTGAATGAAGCATCGCTGTAGAAGCATTTTAAAACTTTGTGATGTATATAGATCTGTTTTGCAGTGAAATTCACTCCTGAGGCCAGAATCGCTCGTGCCGGGTCTGGTTGTGATGTATATAGACCAGTTTTGCAGTAAAATTTACTCCTGAGGCCAGAATCGCTCGTGCCGGGTCTGGTTGTGATGTATATAGACCTGTTTTGCAGTAAAATTTACTCCTGAGGCCAGAATCGCTCGTGCCGGGTCTGGTTGTGATGTATATAGACCTGTTTTGCAGTAAAATTTACTCCTGAGGCCAGAATCGCTCGTGCCGGGTCAGGTTGTGATGTATATAGACCTGTTTTGCAGTAAAATTTACTCCTGAGGCCAGAATCGCTCGTGCCGGGTCTGGTTGTGATGTATATAGACCTGTTTTGCAGTAAAATATGTTCCTGAGGCCAGACTCGTTCGTGCCGGGTCTGTCTTCTGAATTTCCTGTATTTTCGCGGGGTTTGAGCTTGCGCTTAAAACGTTGTAGCTGAGGCACAAATCGTCTGGCCTCGTGGCCTGGTCAGGTTTCACTCCTCACATCCATGGGTCGGCCTCAAGGGTACAGTGGGGTGGGAATAGCAATGGTGACTTGTCTTCCTAAATAGGCCATAAATAACAAACATTCCAGCTCTTTGGCAGGCAGAGACCCACACTATTCCCTCCCCTTACGTCTTAGTTTATGACTTAAGCGATGGTGTTGTACTATTGTACTTCGTAGTACAGTAGTGAATCTGGGCCAATGTTGTTATGTATTTCGGGAAAATATAAACAGAAACAAATGCGAGAAATAATGCTGGTGTAGTTAATTCATTGTTAGAGTGTCCTTTTTCGAGAAGAAATAATATTGAAAGAAAGGAAGTTTTAAATAAAGAGAGAGACTACCGAGATACCTACGACATCGCTGACAATTTTTCTGACAATCTTAAAACGCGAGTTTCTATTACATCCTGGTATGGGCAACATAAATGGTTAAGTGGTAATGTGGTGTAAAATAAACTTCTCTGTTGGCCTTGTTGTTGCTGTCAAGGGAAAAAAAATAAAAAGAAAAGAAAGGAGGGGAATTTCAACACATAATATGGGATGCTTCATCACACTGAAACAATCACTGAAACTCACAGCATAACAGCTTATTTGGTGAGTGACATTATTTTTCATCAATAGTAGGGTAATAATAATAGACTAATAATAATAATAATAATAATAATAATAATAATAATAATAATAATACAGTAATCATGATATTAATAATATAACAATAATTAATATCATGAATAAACATTTCCTATCGGAGGCACTTAAACTTGTTGCATCTGGCCTCACCGAGGATTTCGATCACCGGCCGCTACTGGAAGAAGGTCTTATGTTTAATAGTCCCTTCTACTCAGTTTGACTTCTAGTCTTAAAAGAGCTTAAGTACGGCTGTTTTAGCAAATAAACAAGAAAATTGTTAAATGAGCAACATTGCCTATTATAGAAGAAATATAAACAATAATATCTGAGAAAAACCTCTTAATTAAAAAAAACTCTATAATTGACACCAATTTCAATCTTTCTACTGCTCTCCTGAAAAGTATAAAATTTTTACTTAAGACCTTTTTCCTCCCGGCCACAGATTTAATGTTCTTGCTTTCTGCAATTAAGTTACTTCTTAAACTTATAACATTTAACAATCGGTTCTGCAAACTGCGAACAACTGCGAACCAGCTGAATGACACCACTGATTGTAATCACGCCATAAACAATAATCATCTACCATCACTGCATATAATCATCCCCTATATTTCATCTGTAACTTACTGCCCTAATTATGAACTTTTTCTCAAGTTATATATCAGCTATTCCATATGAAATCGACCAGTATAAAACCTCGCATTTTTTATACTCTAATTGTTTCCCTATTTATACAGGGACATCATTTTATTTTTACTAACATTTTTAATATTAACCTGTCTATACCTTTAGAGAATCAGAAACACCGCTTGCTCCCCCCTCCAAGACTAGAGTTCGATGATACTGGCGTAAAACACAAATCACTCTACTAGGTATAGGAAGGAAGAAAAGTAGTTCATCCATTTACGTAAACCAGGAAATATCGCGATTTTGAGTTTGATAATTTTCATTAGGTTTTCCTTTAATCAAAGTACAGTACTGTATTAAGAATAAGTGTTTTTACTCACGAAGTGAGTTATCCATGCGAACGTATTCATTATGCAGTGTATATTATACTGTCTACAGCACATTAGCGTACAATATAGAGAAAGAAGTTAAATTGAAAAATAATCATAATATGAATATTTAAACACAATTTTGAAAATGGTGGCCGTTCATTTCGATACAGGCTTCAGTTCTTTTGTGCATATTATCGCACTATAGACTATTGCATCTAATTCCAATTGCCAGTTTCGTCCTTCGTACTAGTAACTCATGTTGAAATAATTCTGTACCTACCCTACGTACTGTAAATTCAATCTTCACTTCTGCCCGACCCGAAAATATAAAATTACTCAGACATGCTATCTACTGTCCGTCCAAGTGGTTATGCCGCAGGATTGTAGAAAGGGAGGAAATCACGTGACACTTAATTACTTAACGAGGCCCTTTTATTTAAGTTAAATTAAACAGCTGTATAATATTACGTAAACTTCCAATTCCTAAGAGAAATTAATGTTTTCAGAAAAGAGCTAAGACAGCTCAGCTTTTACAGAGGGGCAAGCAGAAGCAGGTGGGGGAAATCGGGATGCGACGTAGGCAAACGGACAGTACCTGTGCGAAAATATGATTCAATATTGAAAGCTCTTTAGTCACTGGAAAACGCGAACATATTTCTGGAACGTACTATGCTCGGTAACTCAGTACTGCTTACTATCTGCGGTCTTGGTTCTGTATGGAGTTGGAACTTCATTAGTAGAAGGGGTGGGAGGGAAGTACATTCAAAAACTCAGGTACAATAAAAATTGAAGTAAAAATAAAATGATGTCCCTGTACAAGGTGCTGAGGAGAGTGCATTTGCAAAAATACACTATCGAAAGTCAAACGGTTTTCGTATTGTTGAGAGAGAAATTTAGCGTATTTTAGAAAAACAAGCCTCTTTCAAGCGCTCAGAACTCTGGAATCATTTACTGCAGAACATTGAACGGGAGCTCATTTTGAAGCTGACATTTGGTAGGTTATGATAAGAAGTAATCCTTATTTTTATTGTATACAGAGAGACAGATAATCTGGTTTTTCTTAATTTTAGGCTTTTTGCCCATTTGTAAAAATGTAAAATAATATTGAGAAAAAACCTTGCATTATTAAGAGGGATTCGGCATTGTTTGCTTAGTGTCACGGCAATAAGTTTCGGGGGTATTAAATAAATTATTTTCACACGCCTAGACTTGAAAGGCGCAACACAGCATGCACTGGCCTAGAGATGAAGATAAGCGGGCATTGGGCGTGATTTTACTCCTGTGTTTATGAAAACTTGTGATAAAGCTAGCCCAGCTATGCGCTACTAGACGAAACATCACGTGTTTATGTCTCCTGGCTTGCTTGCCTAGGCTAGCTCCCGCCTCACAGTCAGCTGGTTAGCTCACGCGCGTACTATTTATTTTTTTTATTTGATTTTTCAATACTTTCTTATTAACGTTGCACCGGTAAAAAAACGTGTTTATTTGTACTTTCAATGCGGAATCTAACCATATATTTTAAAAATATTTTTTTCGTGGGCAAAGGTGTCTTAATTAAGAAAAATCTAAATTTCTTAATTTCCATAAAAAAGTAAGAAAAACTATTTACATGTCAATATAAACTTTAGCTTTTCAGCATCAAAATAAACCATGATTGTGATCATTGGGTGAAAGGGTTTCGGAGCCACAACAGTTTAAAGTTGCTAATTTTATGAAAATACAATAAATTAAAATATGTTTAATTTAAACACTATTAAGTTCTGATGCCTCAAACTTTGCACAAAGCATTGTATCATAGTTGTCTACGGACAGAAAAAGTTTCATTGTATATAAAAATTGCAAGGTCAATTTTCTCTATATTTTGGTCGATTTGAGATGGAATAGTCCATATATGGAATAAATAAACAAATAATTGAATAAACAAATTAATAAATGAATGAATAAATAAATAAATTTAACACATAAATCCCTCTGTTGAACTGAAGGCGACTTTTCAGAGACTGCTGAACCGTTTTGTTCAGAGTCCTTCCTCACACTCCGCTCATTGTTATGCAAGAGGGACTCCGGTTGTTGACGGCCCAAACAAGATGTTCGCTTCAGTAACAAATGCGCGAGAACGTGTCAACTACAAACAGCGGGCCTTCACTTCCATACTGAGAAGTGTAGACCATTCATAAGTGGGTTAGTAATGTACTAATGTACCTTCCCGCCCAAAGGATAAGGAAGTGCCAGAGAGCAATAACTGCTGTTTACTTGGAAGACTGCACGATACACGAGGCCCATGAGGCAATTGCGGTCAACGACGAACACCATACTGTGTATATGTAGCGAACGAACACCTTAAAACCGGACATCGTTTTAAATCTGTTCCACGAATATAAGTCTTGATGCGAAAGTACAGTAGTGGCAAAAAAATACCGGACCGATCCTTGTAGCTGATTTCAGAGCCTTGTTCACTCCAGAGCACGATAGACTGGTAACTAAGACTTTCGTGGTTCGAATCCTGCCAGGTAAGGAAACTTTTTTTTGTTCATTATTCAAATTTATTTTCAATACTTTTCGATTACAGCGATATTTTACTACTTAATTAACTTATTATTCCCAGAACATGAATTTTACCAGCTTATTTTCTAATGGTTTTCAAAATGGGCTACGTCGGCAGTCGAAACTACAACAATTTCAACAGATTACTCGCTATCTTGTGAATGCGGGCGTGGCATGCGCAGTGGTTCATTTCGGGGACTGATTATTCCGTCGGTCCGGTTTTTTTTTTGCCACCTCTGTACCTACCTAAGGTATGTAAGGCTCGGATTTTGATCACCTAAAAATTATAACTGTAATGTAGTATACAGGGTGGGCACAAATTCTCGTTACTTCCAATAATTATCTCAAATATACACACTATTTATGCACTATAATTCCGGTCATAATACGGACATACATCCACTTTACATCCTAAGTGTTCAAAGGGTCAGTATATCCCCCATCACTCTCCTCACACAAAATAATGCATTGTCAGATTCGGTGTGACATTCGACTCGGCATTGTTGGTGTAATCTGTTGGAAAGCGTGTTACACGGCGCCCTTCAATTCATCAATGGTGTTGTACTGTTTGTGATCAACAATGCTCTTGATGAAATCCCACAGCGCATTGTCACAGGTTTCCACAACGTTGGATTGGCCGTGGGTCACCAGCTCCTCTCGACTGGCCACCTCGCAGCCCTGACTTCACAACCTGTGCAATGCGCTGTAGAGTTTCATCAAGAGCATTGTTGCACAGGAACGGCACGACACCATTGACGAACTGAAGGACGCTGTGCAACGCCCTTTCCAACAGATCACACCAGCAATGCCGAGGGGAATGTCACACCGAGCCTGGCAACGCATTATTTTGTGTGAGGACACTGTATATTTGAGGTATTTATAGGCGGTAACGGGACTTTGTGCTTATTCTATAGTTCAAGATCAACAAACATTTCCTCTATCTCGGGTAGAATCCGTATTGTCACTGAGTACTTCGTTACGATCTATAGTGAATAAGGACTCCGAAATCTATTCACCAATTCCTTGACAATGAACGTAAACAATAGGAAGATTACAGTACCTTCCCAACTACCATTTGTGGCGCGCGGTTTACACAGAAAACAATACTTTTCGTTTGAAATAGGCCTACTATTTCAATTCCAAAGCAACATAAACCAGGCGCTTATCTTACATATTCAGAGACACAACTGCTGTAATGATATATACTCACCGTCATTTTTAACTTTCAGAGATCCAAATCCGAGCTCTAGTTATGTGAAAGTACATAAGATCAAAAGAGTAAAAAGTGTTGCCAACCTGTTTATACTAAAGATCACTAAAAATACCTCTTATTTTTGCCCAGAATCCAATAAAAATTCCTAATTTCAAAATATAATAATAATAATAATAATAATAATAATAATAATATTTAACCTAGCAGAGTTAAGGCCATACGGCCTTCTCTAACACTCAACCAGGAGTAAAACTGCGTTACAAAAACACTACAAATTTACAAAGTAAAGTACACTGCAAATTTACACACAAAACTGAATAAGATAACAAATATAACATAAAATGTAAACAATAAGTAAGAAGAAATCATACATAATATATAACATACAAAAAGAAAGATAAAAGCATAATAAAATGTGAACAGCAGGTCAAAATAAATGAGACATACAAATTATAAAAAATAAGACAATTATTGATAATAATAATAATAATAATAATAATAATAATAATAATGATAATGATAAAGAATAAGAACAATAATAATGATAATAATAATAACAATAATAATAGTAATAATAATAATAGTAGTAATAAAATAGTGCAGTACAAAGCATACAACGAATACAAAATTTTTAAGTACACACAGTAAGGAAAATTATGATTATATATAGCTCAACTTATCACATTAGAAATATACCATTATCGGAAAATATGAAAACAAAAATATAAAATAAGTTAAATACCACTAGAACATAAAAAAATGTGAATACGTGGAAACATGCAATACAACACTTGTCATAATAGTAAGTTAGTTTGGCAACTCGTCATAAGATAATTTTCTAACTTGGATTTGGAAGATTTCAATGTTCGGCAGCCCTTGACTTCAGGCGGCAGAGAATTCCAGTGACGAGAGGTAGCAACAGTGAAAGATGAGGAATACAGAGATGATGTGTGAAGTGGAATTTCTAGCGTGTTATCGCGTTGTGATCGAGTATTAATATTATGATAGCGAGAGATAGTATGAAAACGAGCGAATAAATAATAGGGGGATGAAGTGTGCATAATTCGATATAAGAGAGAAAGTGAGTGCAGATTTCTCCTCTCATGTAACCCAAGCCATGATACCTTCTCAGCTTAAGATGGAATAGTAATCTTTATTAAACAGAGCTCATAATAACAAATAGAACACAATTAAGCGGTAAACATACGCAATTAATAGACCATTTTTGCTCTCATGAGCTCCATAAAGCACTACCAATCAAAGGGAACTTGCAAGTTTTTGTTCCATGAGTATACCTAATCTCCCTCCCCTCACTATAAATTTTTGAAATGGTGAAACATAATCTTCTGATACAAAGAAAACTTTCCATATGAAAGTTTATTTGCTTTTGTTTTAAAGAGAAGATTAATTTAACTGTCAGCATATTCCCACCAGATAAAAGTCCCGACTTACAAATACTGTACTCCAACCACGAGAAAGTCTCCAGGGAATGAAACGAAGCGGGGTGATGCTGTGAATGAATGTTGATGTCTTAAGATGTCATAAGGTCACACACGTGGGTACTCATATCTCTATTGGCTATCTCTCACAGCACAAACCATAACACATTTTATACTACCCTAGTTACAAAATTAGATCACTGTTAATCTCCTGGTCTTTTAATCCCTCCATACAGGAAATAACATATGCAGGAGAACGCATGATTTTTAAACTGACGTTATAACTCTAATATTATCTATCTACTTCGCTCCAATAGATGACGCAATAGTAAGCACATTCCTTTCACGGTTTATCTCCTGGTTGGAGAACAGTATACTCATACAACTTCCTTATTCAATGACTTTCCTCCGAGGAAAATCTGCTGGGAAGAACCACCATATAATCTTTGATTACACTTCTTTTTGTCTAATAGCAATGAGGTATCTGATAAAAATGGAAAATCATATTTTTATTCCTGTTGGGAACTATAATTCAAAGAAAATGTTTAACTCAAATTTGAAAATATATAAAAACTAAGACTATGAGATGAAAAAAAGATCTAGTTTTAAAGGAGAAGTCAAGAAATCCCTAGAAACAATGAATTTACAATTAATTACCCTCATATTCCCAGACAACAATCAAATTCCTTAGAACTAGGAATAAATCCCTGGGGTTGGCAACATTGGTAAAAATGATAGCGTGAAGTTTAGTAATAGACTATATGAATACTAATAATAATAATAATAATAATAATAATAATAATAATAATAATATCTCTCATAAGCAACCGTCAGAAGACATATTCAAACAAAGTTAACAATGACTTCCAAGATACGTGACACCAACAGAAATTCGTTGCAAGTCCATTAGTGATAGATGTTCTTAAGGGAAATAATTAGGCCTACTATTACATTACAAAGCTGAAGGAAAAAAAACTAGATATAAATTCATAATTGTGTAAGTTAAACACTTGGTACAATAAGAATATTTGTGGGATATAATTCTGAAATAGGCCTAAACGATTATCAGAAAAAAGTTATCACTGTGATATTTTCAACATATTTTGCCCTTTATATTGTGCCGATTAATTCTTTAGTTGCACGTGAAACATTCTGTATTAGACAAAATGACACAAATTTTAAAAATTTACTGTAAAACGATCACATACAGGGTGATTCAGACCACACGTAACACTAATTAATTTCGGAAACTAGTGCATTAAAATTTTTGAGACAAACATTTATAACTAAAGCACATGTGAACTTTCACTTGAGCTTGATTTCATCAATCAGCTCTAACAGGAAGTAGAGTCAGTGGCGTATCACTTTAAAATTTGAAATGGGAGTCTGGGTCAAATAAGGTACCATTTGATAGAGCTCTTCAAAACAAACAACTTTCATAGGAAACTTGTTTTTTAATTCCCACTCTTTCAATGAGAAAACGTACAAAAAGACAATGCCATCAATATTGAGAAATATTAAAGACGAAAATGTAAACAAGACAATTAATATTCATATGTTACTGAAAGACTGGATGAAATCAAGCTCAAGTGGAAGTTCATATGTGCCTTAGTTATAAATATTTTGTCTCGAAAATTTTAATGCACTAGGTTCCGAAAGAAATGACTTATAGTTGGTTCGAATCACCAATTACCTCTTTGTACGTTTTCTCATTGAAAGAGTAGGAATTAATAAAATCGTGTCCTATGAAAGTTATTTATTTTGAAGAGCTCTATCAAATGGTACCCTATTTGATCCCGAATCCCATTTGAAATTTTAAAGTGATACGCCACTGACCCTATTTCCTATTAGGGATCATTGATGAAATCAAGCTCAAGTGAAAGTTCACATGTGTCTTAGTCATAAAATTTTTTGTCTCGAAAATTTTAATGCACTAGTTTCTGAAATAAATGACTTAAGAGTGGTCCGAATCGCCCATTGTCTTTTCGTACGTTTTCTCATTGAAAGAACAGTAATTAATCAAAACGTTTCCTATGAAAGTTGTTTGTTTTGAAGAGCTCTATCAAATGGTATCCTATTTGACCCTGACTCCCATTTGAAATTTTAAAGTGATACGCCACTGACCCTACTTCCTGTTAGAGTTGAGTGAGGAAATCAAGCTCAAGTGAAAGTTCACATGTGGTTTAGTTATAAATATTTTTATCTCGAAAATTTTAATGCACTAGATTCCGAAATAAATTACTGTTACGGGTGGTCTGAATCACCCTGTATAAGGAAAACAGAATAAAATGAGTGTGGAAGAAAATGCAAGCAATTTCGGAATCGAGTATTTACTCGCGAGTTTCTAGACAGATTTCTTAACGCTAATTCTAAGAGTACGGCAGAAGCACTCTCTTCCTGAATTGGTAATATGACCTGGTCCTACTTTCTATACGGTAAATTTCCATCCTGTCCTGTACAGTAGAGGTGGACTACCACTAGGTCATCTATTACGCACAACAGTAACGTTGTGAACAATGGCAGCCTTGCGTACAATTGGATGTAAATAAGTGGATAACAGACTAGGCGGCCATTGTGTTTTGTGGTGAAACTGTGTGAAGGAATTAACGATTCAGGATGTGAAAGAATGGATAATGTTGTTATATCTATATATATAATTTGAACTGGTAATGGAAATTACGGGAAAACGGCTGAATGGATTTTAATGAGTGACACCTCATTTTCATGCGTAGCATCCAAAGTTTTTCGGAAAAGTAGTACTTTTCAGTGAAATGTCAATTTTCCTACATAATTTTCCTATTTTCCAAAATCCATCTGTTGTCAGTTTTGAGAACTACTTTATTGAATCACGGCCGACTTGATTGAATTTCAGAACATAACACACACTACAATAAACAATAGGCTATTACACGAAGGCCATGGCCTGCAGGATTGCCGACATATTTAGAGCTCAATTCAATTTGTTATTAAAAACTGATTCTGCAGTGTATAATTTTCTGAGTACAGCTGTGTATTGGATATTCAAATCTACGAAACTTGAGGTGGTTTGATGACATTATTACCATTAGAAATTAAATATTATTATAGTTAATATCATGATGCGTCTATTGTTCATTAATTGTACATAATATTGATGCTATATTGATGACATGAAAGTGAAACGTTTTGAGGTTATGTCAGTAAATGTAGAGAATATCTTAATTTAGATCTTCATTTCTATAATTTACTGAGTGGCTGCTATATATAACTACAAAACTTAAGTAAGATAATAATATTGTTATTAGAACTCAAATATTTTTATACTTATTAACCCAGTGGGGTTGGGTCTTTTTCATATACCTAATGGCGGTGTAGTGTAGATAGGCCTATTGATATGTGTCATTGTCTTCAGTATTGGCTCGAGAGAGGGCAAAAATTAGTTCCTAAGGAAAGATCAAAAGGTATTACTTACTGATAAAATAAGAGGCCTAGAAAATTTTGTAGTCTCCAGATCATTTCAGCAAGATCTCTTAGTAGGATAAAATGATTTTACGCTCTACATTTCAAGTTCTACATGCAGCAGCTATACGAAAATGCTGTTGTTCGAAAGCTTAGCAAACCTGACATTTTTTTAACTTTTGCCTACAATCCACAATGACCTGAAATAGCTACTGCTATCGTCCTGACATTGATACTTGCGTTTTCGCGTTGAAACTCAAAAACTGAAGTTGGATAGGTTCAAGAAAAAGTATTTGGCCTAAAAAAATCCCTTCAGAGGGAGTATGTTTCATTATTATGGAAGCAAATAACTATCAAAAAGACAAGTATTCTTCATTGAATATAAATCTGAAAATTTTTTATTTTAACGTCTAACGAACTTAGTTTGCAGCAGCATTTGCTGCACAAGCCACTAGTCAAGTTATAAACAAAGTCTTGTGTATTCAACAACCACAGACTTGTACACAGTCCTATGTGATGTCTTTTCCTCCAAACACGGGGTATTACGATTTAATTACTGATCTAAGTACCTCCCTATAGGAGTAATGACTAATAAGCAAACATTCTCATGAGGGCAGATAAAAAAGTTAGTATTTTTTCTTCCACCATGTTGATAACGTCAAAACAAGTGCGTATACAAATTTTGGCCACTCGAGCGCAAATGAAGAGTCCACTGCAAAAATGATGGATGTCAATTACGTAAAATAGTATATTATTTTGTTTTATTGAGGAATTACTTGTCAATAAGTTTATTACACACAATATATTTAACTTTATTTCAATCGGTAATTGTGCATGGAATTATAGGATGGGGTAGCTGATTTAAATCCAATTTTAATCCACTTTATTTATTACAGAAGAAAATAATTAAAATGTCGTCATAAACCTATTGATTTTCCATCTCAAAATTTGTTTCTAGACTTTAATGTACTTAACGTAAGACAAATTTATTATATTGTATTAATAAAATTCATACATAAAAATCGAAATAATTTTGAATTGTATTCTCGTAGTTATGAAACAAACGGTATGAATTCTTTAAGATTGTTTGAACAAAAATGCAACACTGTTACAGTATTTAATCATAGTAGTAATTTAGGCCCAAGAATATATAACAAATTTATATTTAAATATCCTCATCTTGTCAATTATAATAGTTCTAGTATTAAATTTAAAAAGTTATGTATGGATTTTATAAAAATTGAAAAATTATAAATTTAAATTTATATGCTATAATTGTACAGTAGACATAAGACAAATTGTATTGTATAATTATTAATTTCAATTCAGGAATCCGCCCCTGAGCACGAGTTGTACTCTTTCAGGGGCGAGCTGAAGTTTTTCTGTATATATTATATTTTATGTTACAATTATTAGCAAAATAATAAATAATAATAATTTGGAATACATTTTGCAGGAGAAGCAATTGAAAGTTTGAAATGCTTAGTTCTCAAAGCTTAACTGAGATTTTCCGATCATTACTGGACAATGACTATCAGTGTTAATGCCATATAACTCTCTATGTACATTCTATATGTCTTAAGCTATGCATTGACAGTCTTGGTTCATTTTCGACAAGAAAGTGACATCCATCATTCTTGCAGTGGACTCTTCAAATATGAGGTCCATAAAGTAATCTTCCCTGCGGCCGTTTACAGAAACAAAACACAATTTCATAGAAAGATTTATTGAAACAGATACAGCAATTACTGAGCTATTTTCAACACATTCCTCACCTGAACTGAGACATCACAAGTCACTTCTTTGTATGACTTTTGAAACAGTGTGTAGCAAAACAACACAAAGTCGGAACCTATACTCTTTTGCTACTCATTTGTACCAGCAATGAATCTCGCATCTGTTGCAAGTCCACAACTACTTGTTTCTTTATTTTATCGCTTGGAACGCGATGTGTTTCCGGCAGCTAATTTGGTGTCTTAGAAAGCGAGGGAGATTTTTTGATGTGGTTTATAGTGATTTTGTGAGAAAATAGAAAGCAGTAATAGCGAAGGTGGTTCAAGAAAAGTACCAAGGAAACGTGCTTGTTCAGAGACATGGAAAAGGCGCTCTATTCATTCTAAAAACGTAGTGGGAAAGGAACCACGTGAGAAAGTTGCTGCCACCAAGGGAGTTGAGACCTGGTTTGCTTATTTTATAACGAGGCTAATATGCTTTCAATGGGAAATGCCTGTTATTATTCGGTTGAGAAGCTTTTATCATCCAGTCTGCTGTCCAAAAATCTGAAAGTTAGAATTTATAAAACAGTTATATTACCGGTTGTTATTTATGGTTGTGAATCTTGGACTCTCACTTTCAGAAAAGAACATAGGTTAAAGGTGTTTGAGAATAAGGTGCTTAGGAAAATATTTGGGGCTAAAAGGGATGAAGTTACAGGAGAATGGAGAAAGTTACACAACACAGAACTGCACGCATTGTATTCTTCACCTGACATAATTAGGAACATTAAATCCAGACGTTTGAGATGGGCAGGGCATGTAGCACGTATGGGCGAATCCAGAAATACATATAGAGTGTTAGTTGGGAGACTGGAGGGAAAAAGACCTTTAGGGAGGCCGATGGGAAGATAATATTAAACTCGATTTGAGCGAGGTGGGATATGATGATAGAGAATGGATTAATCTTGCTCAGGATAGGGACCAAAGGCGGGCTTATGTGAGGGCGGCAATGAACCTCCGGGTTCCTTAAAAGCCAGTAAGTAAGTAATATGCTTTAATATAGGTATCTCAAATCAGTGATTATTTTTTGCTTCGTTGTCATACTGATGTTATGTGTTCGAGTTGAGAAGGTATTAACGTTGCTGAATATTTATTTCATACTCTCGTTGATGGATATCGACCCAAGGTTAGAGGATGTCATAAGTTACAAATAAATCGAGCAATCCAGTTCATCTCGAGTCCTCGTGTAACTTGACAGATGAAGATGAATGTTATGTTTGTCGACGTTGGTATTATTGAGGTTAATGGAATGGCTTCTTTCTCGTCGTCCTCCCTGCTACGTTCCTTGACGATGGCTGTGCTCATCGAGTTCGCCTTTCATTTCTCTTCATTTCCTGTGTTTGGTAACCACAGGTCGTTACTTTCAAGAAGCATCTTTTATCTTCTGCTTTAATGTATGTACATGATTCCACACCCAACTACTTTACCCAAATAGTCTACAATGATTGGCTTTACCTCTCGGTTTACTCTCCTAGCTTCACATCATAATCGTAATACACGTTCACAACACAATCCGTTGCTATCAATACCACGTCATCAGACATCTCTGTACAGTTCTCCAACCAGGAGATCAACCGTGAAAGGAATGTGCTTCCTATTGCGTCATCTATTGGAACGAAGTAGATAAATAATATTATCGTTATAACGTCAGTTTAAAAACCATGCGCTCTCCTGCATATGTTATTTCCTGTATGAAGAGATTAAAAGACCAGCAGATTAACTTTGATCTAATTTTGTAACTAGGGTAGTATCATGCAAATCTAGTCTTTCAGGTGAAGCTTCCTATAAAGCAGATTTGAATAATTTCAAGGGAAAAATTGTACCGGGGCCGGGTGTCGATCCCGGGACCTCTGATTGAACGTACCAGCGCTCTCCCAACTGAGCTACCCGGGAACTCCACCCGACACCGTCCCAACTTCTCCCTTTGTATCCACACAACTCGCGTGGGCTGACGAAACGCCAGAGACCCACATCGAGTGCACACAAACTCTGTGTGACTTGGAATTGTGGTTTTCTGTTAACGTACACAGTGACGTATATATTATGCAAATCTAGTCTTTCAGGTGAAGCTTCCTGTAAAGCAGATTTGAATAACCACAATTCCAAGTCACACAGAGTTCGTGTGCACTCGATGTGGGTCTCTGGCGTTTCGTCAACCCACGCGGGTTGTGTGGATACAAAGGGACAAGTTGGGACGGTGATGGGTGGAGTTCCCGGGTAGCTCAGTTGGGAGAGCGCTGGTTCGTTCAACCAGAGGTCCCGGGATCGATACCCGGTGCCGGAACAATTTTGCCCTTGAAATTATTCAAATTATTCAAGGGTAGTATCAATATGTCTGTATCAATGTTATGGTTTGTGCTGTGAGAGCTAGCCAGTAGAGATAAGAGTACCCATGTATGTGACCTTATGACATCAACATTCATTCACTGCATCATCCCGCTTCCCTTCATTCCCTGGAGACTTTCTCGTGGTTGGAGTACTGTTCTCCAACAAGGAGATCAACCGTGAAAGGAATGTGCTTACTATTGCGTCATCTATTGGCGCGAAGTAGATAGATGATATTATCGTTATAACGTCAGTTTAAAGACCATGCGCTCTCCTGCATATGTATGGAGAGATTAAAAGACCAGGAAATTAACAGTGATCTAATTTTGTAACTAGGGTAGTATAAACATGTGTCTGTCAATGTTATTCTTTGTGCTGTGAGAGCTAGCCAATAGAGAAACGAGTACCCACGTGTGTGACCTTATGACATCTTATGATAACAACATTCATTCACAGCTGCGTTTCATTCCGGAAAGACTTTCTCGTGGTTGGAGCACAGTACTGTACTCAAGTTCTTTCTCAACAGCCATGCCCGCTTCTGGAATTCGCTGCCGCTGGACATCAGGGGTAGTCTAAAGGCCCATTCACAATGAAAATTAAACATAACCGTAACATAAACACAGAAGTTTGCGCCCAGACTACCAAATGGGATCATTCACAATGATTCACATAAGCATTGACATAAACATTGCCGTTAGACGTTAACATGAAAGTTTGCAAACTCCAAACTTTCATGCTTATGCTTACGTGATTTGCAAACAGTACACAATCGTGGAGCGCTGATGTATACGACATAATATGAGGAAATGGCGTCGTTGTTATGTTTCCATGGTTACCAAGTTTCTTTGCGGTTATGTTTATGTTCTCATCGTGAATGTTCTTAATTTTACCATAACGTTCACATTTTTAAGTTAACGCTTACGTTATGTTTAATTTTCATTCTGAATGAGCCTTTAGTCCCCAGTCGTTTAAAATTAGCTTAGTTAGGAATATTTTAAATGCTCAGAATTAGTTTCTTTGCAGCTAGAATGTTTTTAATATAGTTATTAATTGTTGTTTCCATTAATACTGATTTAGACCTATAGGCAATTGTCATTGTTTCACTGTAACCCATATTGATTCTACAATTTGTACTCTTCCTTTAGTTTGTGATTGTGTTCATGTGTATTCAATCATTTTTCTTAAGTTAATACTTGTATTCATGGTGGAAATGAAATAAC
Source organism: Periplaneta americana (assembly GCF_040183065.1). Lineage (NCBI taxonomy): Eukaryota > Metazoa > Arthropoda > Insecta > Blattodea > Blattidae > Periplaneta > Periplaneta americana. Next base: position 160,412,767 of record NC_091129.1, read on the forward strand.
CCTGCAGATTTTCTGAGCGAATAGTTCATGTTTTATACAACAAAAAAAGTGTAATGCCATTTTGGTGGAGGTTCATAGTTTTCTTTCCCAAATGTTACCCTCTTTTTCGTAACTATTGCTCAAGCCAATGAACGATGCAACCGATTGCAACGTTGTAGCCAGAGACGGCGCGAGATAGTTCACGTACGGAGAGAGACATGAGTTGGTTGACCTCTTACATCTGTATTATGAGAAGCAAGAGGACTGTGTTAGCGGCGATGTTGCCAGACTGCTTGAAACTTCCAACTTAATTTCCTAATTAACCGTGCATTTAATCACAAAACCTAATATAGGTTTTCTATTCATTTAAGTGTACGCTATTGTTCCTTTCAATTTCTTGGATTATTTCATTTCCACCTCTGTATATTGCCTTAGTACTGTGATTTTTCTGTTCGGTTTTCTCTCGGAAGGATGCCATTTTTGCACAGTTGATCTTTGTTCTAGCCAAACAGAACAGCTTTTACGAGTAAATTTTATGTTTATTTTATTAATATTTCCGGCTTTTGATTTAATACAATCTTTACTTGCTTACTTACTGGCTTTTAAGGAACCCGGAGGTTCATTGCCGCCCTCACATAAGCCCGCCATGGGTCCCTATCCTGAGCAAGATTAATCCAGTCTCTATCATCATAACCCACCTCCCTCAAATCCATTTTAATATTATCTACGTCTCGGCCTCCCCAAAGGTCTTTTCCCCTCTGGCCTCCCAACTAACACTCTATATGCATTTCTGGATTCGCCCATACGTGCTACATGCCCTGCCCATCTCAAACGTCTGGATTTAATGTTCCTAATTATGTCAGGTGAAGGATACAATGCGTGCAGCTCTGCGTTGTGTAACTTTCTCCATTCTCCTGTAACTTCATCCCTTTTAGCCCCAAATATTTTCCTAAGAACCTTATTCTCAAAAACCCTCAATCTCTGTTCCTCTCTCAAAGTGAGAGTCCAAGTTTCACAACCATACAGAACAACCGGTAATACAACTGTTTTATAAATTCTAACTTTCAGATTTTTTGACAGCACACTAGATGACAAAAGCTTCTCAACCGAATAATAACAGGCATTTCCCATATTTATTCTGCGTTTAATTTCCTCCCGAGTGTCATTTAGATTTGTTACTGTTGCTCCAAGATATTTGAATTTTTCCACCTCTTCGAAGGATAAATCTCCAATTTTTATAATTCCATTTCGTACAATATTCTGGTCACGAGACATAATCATATACTTAGTCTTTTCGGGATTTACTTCCAACCCTATCACTCTACTTGCTTCAACAAGAATTTCCGCGTTTTCCCTAATTGTTTGTGGATTTTCTCCTAACATATTCACGTCATCCGCATAGACAAGAAGCTGATGTAACCCGTTCAATTCCAAACCCTCTGTGTTATCCTGAACTTTCCTAATGGCATATTCTAGAGCGAAGTTAAAAAGTAAAGGCGATAGTGCATCTCCCTGCTTTAGCCCGCAGTGAATTGGAAAAGCATCAGATAGAAACTGGCCTCTACGGACTCTACTGTAAGTTTCACTAAGACACATTTTAATTAATCGAACTAGTTTCTTGGGAATACCAAACTCAATAAGAATATTATATAAAACTTCTCTCTTAACCGAGTCATACGCCTTTTTGAAATCTATGAATAACTGATGTACTGTACCCTTATACTCCCATTTTTTTCTCCTAGATCTGTCGGATACAAAAAATCTGATCAATAGTCGATCTATTACGCCTGAAACCACACTGATGATCCCCAATATGGATTTAATCTTCTCAAAAGGATATTCGACAAAATTTTGTACGGCGTCAACAAAGTGATATTCCTCGAAAGTTACTACAGTTAGTCTTATCCCCCTTCTTAAAAATAGGTATTAATACAATATTCACGAGTATTTACTGTATAATTGATTCTAACATATCTTTAACATACGTAGTAGTAAAGAAAGAAATAAAAACTATGATAGTGAGTCAAGTGTTAATTCTCAGATAAAATATTATCGCATGACCTGAAGTATATTTTCAAATATTAAAATCTGATAAAAGTCAAACAATAAGTTCTTGAAAGCACCTTAAGGTTTGCGTGCCTTAAATTGGTTTGACATGTTTCCAGATAAAGAAACAAAATGTTTGATGGTTTTATCTATGGTGGGACCTATTGTAGAGAAATGTCAAGATTATGGCAAGTTGTTGTGTCTGTTGTCACTTTTTCTCTTATGAAAATTATTAATGGTACTTATTAGCTCCTTTTTTTACCCGCTACTGTGCTGAATTTGTAATCGTCACAGTCATATTGATCATATATCTTTGTCTATTAGGTCTTCCTTTAGCTTAAAGTCGTTATTTGAAATGTAATTCACATGTGTGATATGTTTAGTTAGTTGAGGATAACTTACATCCCTTTTCAAGCGATCCAGTTCATGGAGGCCGTGGTTTTGTAGCCGCTCAGAACAACCCGAGCCATTCGCGCTTCAGCAACGTTGCGTGATTGTAATGTTAAGACTCAGTCGCTGTTAGTTTCAATACACGTATTACAGGAGCCCAGACAAAATATTGTATCCACGAATACGATGAAACTTATGGACTAAAACGCGTGAAAAGCATTATAGTTTCGCTAAGACAGGGACATCACTTTATTTTTACCAACATTTTTAACATTAACCTGGCTATACTCGGAAACACTGTTGCCCCCTTCCATTACAGGAGTTTGATGTTACTAGTGCAATATGTAAACAAATCATTTTACTAGGTATAGGAGGAGAGAAAAGTAGTGTATCCATTTATGTTGTAGGGAAATACGATAATACAATTTTCAGATTGATCATCACTTTTACGGATTTATCAAAATACAGTAGTAACATTTTTCTTCAAAAACTCAACTTTTTAGGCGGCTATGTTCGTTATGTAATGTCTACTTTATTTAGCATATTAATTATTGATGTTAACATACAATATAGAGAGTGCATTTAAATTGAGGGGCTCATAAGTAAAGGGCTGTAAGTGCACTTGTTACTTTTGAGAAAATGGGGTTTACATATTTAAGCTTTCGTAAAACCGGTGAATGTCCACACCTGTGGAGTAACGGTTAGCACGTCTGGCCGCGAAACCAAGTGGCCCGGGTTCGATTCCCGGTCGGGGCAAGTTACCTGGTTGAGGTTTTTTCCGGGGTTTTCCCTCAACCCAATGTGAGCAAATGCTGGGTAACTTTCGGTGCTGGACCCCGGACTCATTTCACCGGCATTACCACCTTCATCTCATTCAGACGCTAAATAACCTAAGCTGTTGATAAAGCGTCGTAAAATAACCTACTGAAATAAAAAATAAAACCGGTAAAATTTTTATTTAAATTTTGATGTATGATGCGATTAAAATATCCCTTTGCCACTAAAATTTTAGATACTTCAGCTTACACTGGATGCACTTAATTCATGTTATTACAAATGTCACTAGCATTCCTTTGCTTCTAGCCACCTCAATTCAAAATAAGCTAATCTGAATTTTTAAACAAGTTGCTGAAAATGCTTGCCGTTCATTACAATGCAGGCTTCAATTCTTTACGCATATTATTAAAAACATTTTGAAGCATATCCTTGAAATTTAATTTATCGTTTCTTCAATATAATTTTTAGTACGATATTATTAATATAGGTTCTTTCTTCTATAGAAAACGCAATCATATTTCTGAAACACACTATACACTGCAGTGTTTACTTCACTGCTTGAAGACTTCGAATGCAACAGCGGCCGTAAGTTTGTGTGTCTGACGGGAGCAAGGACATTAGTGAAGGGGTGAGAGTGAAGTACATTCAGAAATGCAGGTACAATAAAAATGCAAGTAAAAATAAAATGATGTCCCTGTACTAAAGCAACGTATGGCCCTAGAATGACATGTGCTGCTTCAATTCTCAAGTTTCTTCTTGATATCAATACTCGGAACTCTGATCCGTAAATTAAAACTGTTACTCCATATTTTTATGAAAATCAAACACTGTTTCAGATCATAAGAAAGTGTGATTATGACCCTTTCTATGACTACTCCAAACGATTTTGACATTTTAATTCATTATAACTGAAATGAGATTACACATCGTAAGAAGTAATAAAAGGTAGGCCTACTAATTAATTGTTCTATTGCAGCCGTGGCGAAAATGCCATCGAGCGCCGAGCCACTGTGTAAGCTGCAACGTGCTTAGCACCTATGGATGGAGGGGAAGTGAAGCAACTAACTGACTTATTAACGGATTTTAATTTTCCTTACGTCAAGTACTTAAATATAATTTTATACAGTAAAAGGCTTCAAACTAATGTTTAGTATGTGTGACGAAGAAAGAAATGAGCAAGAAAACATAGGACACATTATCACAACCTAAAATTAACTATCTTCAGAATGTCTCTGCGACAGAGTTTCAAAATCAGGAATTATGTCACTTACTGCCAGTCGTAGTTGATTACGAAGGTATTTGTCTGTCAATCGTGATCTAAATTTGGGTTTTACTATTTTAATTGTTGAAAATAATTTTTCACAAACGTAAGTTGTAGCGAACATGCCTTCAACAGAGCAAGCGAAAGAACGAAGCTTCGGATATTTATTTTTGCCAAAGATTTGAAAAGTTCAACATTTGTCAAGTCCTTACATCTAGCTTTCATTTAACATCACATTATAAATCTGCGAGTTTCAATTGAAGATCTAACTGCAATATTCGTACATCTGCTGAAAAAGGATGGACGTACAGAAATGATGATGATAATGATGCTGATGATGATGATGATAATAATAATAATAATAATAATAACAACAACAACACTTAACCTTTTAATGTTTCATCAGTAACATGTAGTAACTTATAATGCCGTTTTATGTTATACAACCGTTTTCCTAGTAATACTTGTGAACAAATCATAGATTTAATATCCTCATCATATTGTCAGCAAAAGAATGCATCCTCCCATCCTACTTGAAACTTTCGTTTTCATAGAGGTACATGGTTTCGAGAGAGACATTGCGACGATACGCCAATCGCAGGTCAGAGACAAATACAAATAGAACGGAGTTTGACTCCAGTGAGTGAGAGGGTGGGGGTTGTAGGTAGGAAGCGAGAGAAAAGCACTGCGAGCCACAATGTGCTCGTGAGTCGCATTTTCGCCACGGCTATTCTATTGTCATATTATCATAACTTCAGTTCTGATGGGGTCAACTCCTATGAAAGCAAGGACTTCTCTTTGTCAAAATGTTCAAGTTATACTTATTTACACCAAAATAAACAATGCCAAGCCTTTGAAAGATAATCTTTTATTTCACCAAATAAAATTCGATCAACTGCGAACATACTGAAAGATTTTGTCATAAGTGATGTAATGGTTGCTATGGCTACCAGCAGAATAGAATTTGACACTTCGCAATTCGGGCGATGACGATTGATTTTCTAGGAATAGCATGGCCTCCTTCGAAAGAGAAGTCGTGCTTTCGTATCTGATTTATAGAAGTTTAGGCAAAATTTATCGGTCAGTCGTCTCAGTCTGTTTCGCGGACAGATGTCTCTGCAGACCGCCTTCGATGCTCAATTCAGAAAATAGTGCGAACACAATAAGTCAAGAAACTGCAGTTTATTCAGCGGATGGCCCATCGAAATAAGAAGTGGGCTTTCAGTTTTTATTTTTTTTATTGCTATTACCAATTCCGTATCACTTCGTCCATGTAAAAGAAAAAAAAAAGTGATATTGTACAGTATATCCCTCACTGACTTTTGTGATAATTGCAAATATAATTTTCGGAGATATTACTTTTTTTTTAGTAGATACTTCTAAAGTTCTGAACGATCTGCCAGATCATCCAATAAAGCATTTCACGCCAGATTTTCCCTTCGCGTCAATTCGTCGTTATAGTGAATAAATAATAATACTCACTATGATTCATAAAATCCTTTCTCTTTACAGATCATAAATTAAACAGTGTTACCTCCAGGTGCAATAAAGAATGGGAATAAACTGCTTGATTGTACTACACAATAATAAATTCAAGACCAAGCTTCCACGACCTCAACATTTCCTCCGGAAAGAAAACATGCCAACGTAGAACCGTTATTTCCTGCCGCTATCTCCTTGAGTGTTCATTTTACTTCCTCGTAGCTCATCTCTCAATACTTCTTCCTTCCTCATTGGCGCAATAGCCTACTGCGACCTTATTGATATGTCCACGTCTTGAAGGAGAAATTCGCTGACATGTGACTATGATAATTTTTGTACTCTGTGTAACTGAGGATCTCTCTTAAAATATAACATAACATCCACTTTTATCAAATCCCTCTTTAAACAACTTTCATTAATTCTCTTACTTATGCAGAGTTGAGACAGAAAACGTTACTAATAAACCGTGAATAAGCTATGGACGTATAAACAGGCTGTAACTATACAATGGGAATTGCTTTGCAGTAGTTATATACACGAAACCCCTTGTTTAAGCGTTGTATATAGGGAAAAAAATGGCCGCCCCTCTAACAGCTGTTCGTATCGACTGTCATTTTATGATGATGTTTACCTTGTAACCACAGAAGAACAAACCAAAGATCATAGAATTATTAGAATAATATTGCTGTAGCTTGTACTCTTTGACCAAAATGTAGTGTGGCAATCGATTAGAGCCAGTTGTACTATCGATATTTAACACGCCACACTAGAGCGCTCTACCGGATGCAGTAGATAACCTCAGATATTCTATTACCTTTCGTAACGAAGTAATGACGAAACTATGACGTAGCTGTGTAACAGTTATACTGTTATACACGACGTATGTAGTGATTGTTAGTAAGGAATTTACACACGACTTATAAACGAGCTACTCATTGTATAAGTATAAGACAGTTAAACGTCTGTATATAGAATTTTTATTAGTAAGACCGTTAATTTTTTCCACTGTTTTGATGTGTTTCGAGGTTAAATCCACAGCGACCTACCGCGGAAATAGTCAATACTGATGTAATATCGATTGCCACATTTCAGGAATCGAACAAGATTTAGTCGATAGGCGACGAAAAAGCGCTACAACGTAATAAAATGATGACGAAATTATGACGTATACTGCATAACACTGATATAGTAAAACCCCAGTTATACTGCGTTTATTGGTAAGAAAAGTATGCGTGGCTTATGCAAGTCTTGTTCTATGTACAACTGTACCATTGTTTAACACATAAATAAGCAACTTTTATTAGTAAGACTGTTATACAATGAGTAGCTCGTTTATAAGTCGTGTGTAAATTCCTTACTAATAATCACTACATACGTCGTGTATAACAGTATAACTGTTACATAGCTACGTTATAGTGCCGTCATTACTTCGTTACGAAAGGTAACAGAATATCTGAGGTTGTCTATTGCATCCGGTAGAGCGCTCTAGTGTGGCGTTTTAAGTATCGCTAGTACAACTGGCTCTAATCGATTGCCACACTATATTGTGGTCGAAGAGTACAAGCTATAGCAATACTATTCTAAGTATTCTGTGCTCTTTGGTTTGTTCTTCTTTGGTTACAAGGCAACCATCATCATAAAATGACAGTCGATACGAACAGCTGTTAGAGGGGCGGCCATTTTCTCTCTACATACAACGCTTAAACAAGGGGTTTCGTGTATATAACTACTGCAAAGCAATTCTCATTGTATAGTTACAGCCTGTTTATACGTCCATAGCTTATGCATGGTTTCTTAGTAAAGTTTTCTGTCTCAACTCTGCATAAGTCTAGTATAAAAACTATACACGGTTTATTAGTAATTCTCTTAATGTTTGTCACTATTTGGGATATTATGTAACGACGAAGAGTGTAATGTATTTTTAAAATTGCAATAAAGTATTATTTCAGATTTAGAAGTTATTTGATTTCCAGGGGACCTGGATTTAATTTTCGACAGAGAAATGAAGATTTCCCCCCCCCCCTCTCTCAGCAACTTCATGTCTTTGTGACTAGAGAATATCGCTATTTTGGAATGCAGATTTAGCTTACAATCCTCATGAGTGCCAGGAAAGCACGATACAAAAGTTCAGTGCCAAAGAGTAATGTATATGTTGCTAAAAAATAATATTTTTCTATCTTATTTACTCTCTCTTTTATAATCTTTCTTTTACTATTTTCAGTTTTTCATTTCTTCCTAAATGTCTTCATTTCTTCAGTTCTTACATCATCATGATTTTCAAAATGGACCCCTATTCTTTTACCATTATACAATAGGTTACGTACGAAAGTAAAGAAGGGATAATAATAGAGTAAGTTTCCAGTTTCATTTGTCTTTATTGTAGTAATGTTATTGACAATGAAATTACGCAAAGATAATGACAACACAATACGGCAATTACGAAACGGTCAATGAACAACTATTCGTGAAGTGGAAAAATATTAAATACAACTCTGGCTGTTTCAATACCTAAAATGATTCGGAAATATGAACTCTCTAACAAATACAGGGTGGAAGTGAAATAACCCTGCAGATTGAAAGGGACGATAGGGTAAACTTAAATGAATAAAAAACCTTTATTACGTTTTGTTATTCAATGCACGGTTAATTAGAAAATTAAGTTAGAAGTTTAAGCAGTCTGGCAACATCGCCGCTAACATACCCCTCTTTCTTCTCGTAATATAGAGGTCAACGAACTCAGGTCTGTTTGTCTCAGTGAACTACCTCCCAGCCCCCTTTCTGGCTACAATAGGTTCGTTCCAACAAGCGGTTCATGGATCAGTTCATGTACGGTTCCTGTACCATCTTATGCGCATGCGCTAGTTGGGCATCTGCTATGGGATTGAAACTGGACTGGACGCTGTTGGAACGCCATCGTGGATCGTTATGTACTAAATCCAGAGATGCTATAACTGTGGTCATCTTTGCTAAGAACGGGATGCTTATTATTGTCGTTTTGCAGCTAATTCTAATTGCAGAATTTCGATCATTTTCTATAAAAAGATGACAAAAAATATGGAAGGCAAGAATTCCGTTAATTCAATATCGTGTACTGGGGGATTCTCATCTAAAAATAGTTCTTTTTTATTATTAATGTATTTACGTTATTTATTACACTCTTAAACAAAGCTGCATGTTGAAATTGTAATTAACTATTTCAATACCCAAATAGTTTCCATTCCCTTTCTTTTTGGCGAAAATTTAAATTAAATCTCTAGTTTTATTATTCGTCTGTATTGTCACTTTTCATCTTTTCACCTCACTGATGTGAACAGTCGATCATGTCTTTCTTCAGTATCCAGGATACGTTGATGAGCTTATGCGCATGCGCGTCTTGCGTACTCTTCCGTACATGCCTCAATCCGCGGACTATTTCTGACCGTTCCGAACCCGTGTCAAAAGCTTGTTGGAACGCCCGACTGCAGTACATGTTTCCGGTTCAGGACTGGTTCGGATTGTGTTGGAACGCTTTTTCTGTACTGCGCATGCTCACGATGGTTACAGACGGTTCCTGCCTGACTGCTGTTGGAACGAACCTAATGTTGCAAGCAGGTCGCATCGGCCAATGACTTCAAATTAGTGGTTTTTAAACTAAATTTACACGAAAACAGTCCAAGCTATTGAATTAGGCCACAGGGATAAATGATTCTTTATTAGATTTTCTATCGATATGGAAAAAAATTCACGATCCTACTCGCAATAGTAACCGAATAAGAGAGTGTTAAACATTTTGGGGAAAACAATTTGTTCTGAGAAAACTATCGACTTACCAAGAAGATATTACACTTTTTTGTTACGTACAACATGAGCTATTCATTCGGCAGGGTTATTTCACTTTCACCCTGTATATACAATAGACAGATGAAGCTGAAGTGATGAGAATATTGTGAGGAATACATTAAGGCTCTTGAGGTTGTAAGCAACTATTTGCAAGGCGGAAAATTTTTCTGGAAAAATAAATAATGGTAAATTTTCCGTCTCACGTCACTATATTATGTATGCTAATATACTTACATTAATAAATCTTTAAACATGACATAAATAGAATATCGTCGCTTCACAGCTTGTGAACTACACTTTTAATTTCTTTCAGTAACGCTTCAAACTTGTCGATACTTGCTCTCAACGTTTTCTAAATAAATTATATGTGAATTTAAATTCTAAGCTTAATTTATATTATGCAAATCTAGTCTTTCAGGTGAAGCTCCCTGTAAAGCAGATTTGAATAATTTCAAGGGAAAAATTCTTCCGGGGTCGGGTATCGATCCCGGAACCTCTGGTTGAACGTACCAGCGCTCTCCCAACTGAGCTACCCGGGAACTCCACCCGACACCGTCTCAACTCTTCCCTTTATATCCACACAACTCGCGTGGACTGACGAAACGCCAGAGACCCACATCGAGTGCACACTAACTCTGTGTGACTTGGAATAGTGGTTTTCTGTTAACGTACACAGTGACGTATATATTATGCAAATCTAGTCTTTCAGGTGAAGCTCCCTGTAAAGCAGATTTGAATAATATCAAGGGAAAAATTGTTCCGGGGCCGGATATCGATCCCGGGACCTCTGGTTGAACGTACCAGCGCTCTCCCAACTGAGCTACCCGGGAACTCCACCCGACACTGTCCCAACTTCTCCCTTTGTATCCACACAACTCGCGTGGGCTGACGAAACGCCAGAGACCCACATCGAGTGCACACTAACTCTGTGTGACTTGGAATTGTGGTCCCGGGATCGATACCCGGCCCCGGAACAATTTTTCCCTTGAAATTATTCAAATCTGCTTTACAGGGAGCTTCACCTGAAAGACTAGATTTGCATAATATATACGTCACTGTGTACGTTAACAGAAAACCACAATTCCAAGTCACACAGAGTTAGTGTGCACTCGATGTGGGTCTCTGGCGTTTCGTCAGTCCACGCGAGTTGTGTGGATATAAAGGGAAGAGTTGAGACGGTGTCGGGTGGAGTTCCCGGATAGCTCAGTTGGGAGAGCGCTGGTACGTTCAACCAGAGGTCCCGGGATTGATACCCGGCCCCGGAACAATTTTTCCCTTGAAATTATTTAATTTATATTATTTATTAATATTAATGTTAATTTATATTGACATACAGGAAGGAAATTATTTCAGTGTAAAAATTCACAATGACTTACTGCATGTAATTAATTTGGAATATATTTTCTTTAACATTTGTGTACCAATGGTCCCAATAAATAATAATGCTTGACGAACAACGAAAGAATAGGGTCTTTATTTAAAATAATTAGTACCTACTACGTAAAATCAAATACTGTGTTCGTTTTTTGTTGTTTCGAAATTACTGCAATATTATTTTTCTTCAAATACTATATAAGAATCATTTTAATAAATTATGCTTTACAAACCACTAATTTGTCAAATATAACTGAGTAAGCCTAAAGTTTTTTTGTATTGCAATATTGTCAAATATAGACACTGATAATAACCGTGTTTTTTTTTTCCTTCTGCTAAGTGTATTTATAATGTCCAAATGTCTATTTAATCCAACCCTAGAAGCGCAGAGTAGATTATTGTACACCCCTCCAGCTAAGAACTGGTAAGAGCAACCCTTGAATGATGCAGTGCGCACAGACCGGCGATCCGCGCACATATCTGCACATTCAGCGTCTGATTTCTGACATGCCTGCTGTATATGTAGTGAAGTCTTGGTATCTCATGAATATGCAAGTATATAAGCGGCATAAAAGCAAGTAAATTAATAAACGATTAATTGATCAAGTTTATAAACATTTGGGAACAATTAATGGATCATATTCATTAATTTGGAAACAATTAACAGTCTGTTCGCCCTTGCAAATCATAGTTTCCTGCATCAAACAGCTAAAGGCATGTTACTACAGTCAAAATCAATATTAAGATATTAACATTGTATTGTTGTTTCACAGAATAAGGTTGCGGGAACCGCTTTTCCACTCAAGAATCTTGGAATAATTTTGTAAGCGAAAATAAAGTAAAAGGTACGGATATTAAGTAACACCCGGTGCCCACTATACAGAGTGTATCTAAATTGGTGTCAAATATTTCGGGAACGTGTTCCTAACATAAAAACAATTTAAAAAGTTAATAAGAACATGGGTCTGAAAACCATTCGTTAGGGAGTTATTAAAGGATTTGACCCTTCATTAACCGCTGATTGTTTGATGATTTTTTTGTTTGTTTGTATTTTGTACAGCAAAGAAATCAGAAGAAAATGTATTCTGTGAGTGAACAGAACGAAATGATTTGCATCATTTAATTGATGATGTGCTTCTGGACGTCATCCAACGAATGTGTTTTAACACGATGCTGCTCCAGCTCATTTCAGTCTGATAGTTCGTAATTTTTTAATGACCGATTTCCCCAAAGATGTATTGGTCGAAGGGGATTCATTGCATGGCCTGTTCGATCGCCTGATTTGAATCCAATGGATTTCTTCGTCTGGTTTATGCGACTCCTGTACTTAATGTTGATATTCTGAGAGCGTATGCAAACTGGATTTCACGAAATACGAAACACTCCAGGAATTTTCAACAGAGCACGCCAGAGCATGTAACGCAGGTTTAGGGGACACTTCGAAGCAGGAGGAAGCCACTTCGAGCAATTTTTGTAACATTAAATTTTGTCTTGTAACTCTGAAATAAATTATTTTGAGATCAATGTTCATATGAACTTTTTGTAATGTTCTGGTGTTAGGAACACGTCCCCGAAATATTTGACACCAATTTAGATACACCCTGTATACGTGACCAAGTGGAGAGCGGAATTCATGTCTCCCCTTTGGGAAGGATATCGAGTAATTTCAGTCCGTAATAAATCGTGTAATGACAGAGACAAAACTATCCCGGTATGGCCTCTTTAATCTAGCATTCTTTGTACCAAAGACCAGTAGATGTTTTATAGTTCAGGCCACGTGTTTCGGTTTATATTCAATGAATTGATGGATTATTTCAACTGGATTGCTCCTACATATTCAATGCAACAGATCAAAGATATCTTCGGCTGTATGGTTTTGTATATTAAATCAGGCTAATATTGAATAAGTTACACGACTCCTGTTCTATAAGACCTCATTACAAGTTGCCAACTGTATAAATGCAAGACAGTCTTGAGAGTTGATTGTTATCATAACTGAGCCATAACATATCGATGGCTGAGAACCAGACTGTTCTAAGTCCAAATTTTTATAAAAAAAGAAATCTGTGTTTCATTGTGTTTCATGTCATCGTCAGCATGTATGAATCGAACAAAATTGCAATATTCCTCTACATAAGGTTGCTATGAAGCTATTCCAAATTGTTTCATGAAGCTTTGAATGTCAGGAGCTTAAAACAGCTCTCCTGAAAACAAAACTTGTAAAATGGACTTGGAACAGTCTGGTTCTGAGCCATCGATATATCAGAGCGAAGAAATGCACAGTAATTCAAACTAATACGACCTCTAGAGTCACTGAATACGCCTTAACATTTCGTTTGATATTAAAAACGCATTTTCTTAAAACTTTATTAATATTTGAAAGGAAAGAATAAAAATATTTTTAATATATCCAAAAGTTCAACAGGACTTTCTCTATTTAAATAATAATATTAAAAAAAATATTTAAATAACTTTATGCTCGACCATGCCGAAATGTAGTAATTATACACCTGGTAGCAGTCCTTTAATGCATGTCATTGAAGTACACCTAGTCATTAAAGTTCAGGTTTTCGATTATTCTCGGATATGCAATCGAAAGACAACAAAGGAAACGTCACGGAGACTGGAAATCCAATACTGTCGCAGAAGGTTATGTTCTGTTACTATAATAATTAGCGTTAATTTTAAATAATATTAAAATAAATTCAATTTGTCATCTCGTTTTTCAATTCTAAATCAATTTCCAGGTTATATCAAAATTAGTTCATGTTACATTACATCAAGGTCAATGACATTATTGTTCCTCGGAAAAAAGCAATACTTTCGCCTCTGCGCACATCTCACAATTTAAGAGCTATGAACAAGGCCACTTCCGATCTTCTGTCAGATACAAATAAAATGAATACTTCTGAATAATTTCAAGTTAGAAATATGGTCGAGCATAAAAAGTCGTATGAAACGTGCCTATAATGGTAATTAAGACGCTCGTATGGAAATTATGAAACGAGCGCAAGCGAGTTTCATAAACGAACATACTTGCGTCTTAATTACTATCATTATAGGCTCGTTCCATAATGTACTATTAAAAAACTTCCAAATGCTTTTTATTCCCAGGAAAAGAAATCGCCAAAAATTCTTCCATGAAGACTGTCATTTATTCGAGGATTAAAATGGGTGTGAACGTGCGCGTGTATGTCATATTAATGAAGGGAAATTACTATATTCCTATCTTTAACGTTCAGACGGTTTACTTGGTTCAGCATGAAGAGGCGCACGCACGTTTTTCCGTCTTTGTTATCACCTCAACAAAAGCTTTCGATACCGATGGATCGGTCGTTGTGGTCTTGTCTCTCGGCCAACTCGATTATATGCCTGACTTGACTCCGTTGGACTTCTCTATGTAGGACATACTTGGGCATCGTGCCTCAATGAGAATTTGTGCCTCACTGACCTTCATGAAGCTTATCACTCTGAGTGACATCATCTTCACAGTCCCCTTTCCTCCGTCACGTAGCTCCTAGGCGTGGGCAGGTTCTATATCAGTTTCATAAGCAATATCAGTGGTGGCATAATGACATTATCAAAGCAGTAAGTACGCGTTAGAAAACGATTATTTCATGAGAAATGGGAGGAAGAGTTTTTTTGCTGTTTAGAAGGGGAGAACATACGATGTATGTTATGCTCGAAAATCCTATTAGGCATTAATAAATTTAATATACAACGACATTACTCCTTATGTCATAAATTAGAAGGTAAGACAAATTAAATGTTATTTTTTCGTAGGTACTATTCCGAAGAAAATTTACGGTCTTAACATTTGCATAGTATACTAAATACGACATTATACCTTAAACTCGCTGCATTAAAAGATACGAGGAATTAAATGTTGTTTGTACGTATTATTTCCGAAAGAAATTTATAAAAAAAAATATATCAAATGTGCGTAGAAAACGAAATATGATTTTCTGAAATTATTTTAGTTCGAGAACGTGCAAATCTATTAAATAATCTTGATAAACGCCAGAATATTCAAGAAAATAAACGTAGACAACGTGATGGGATATTATTGGCTAGTTACGCAATTTCTCGCCTGTGATTTAAATCAATTCAGCGACGGAGAAACAGTAAAGAGGTTTATGATTAAAGCTGCCAAATTAATTTGCCAAACTGAATAAAAGTTTTCGAGTCTCTCACGTTAACCAAGCGCTTTCCTAATAATTCGCCACTGACCGCCTTAGCGATTACGATAAGGTGACGCAGGGCACAGCAATTTATATTTCCCATCCTACTTTGCAGTCTCCGCTCCTAGTAAACAAACTATTTCAAATCGAGTGCCTCACGTAACCGAAAATTGTGCCCATGTATGATGTAGGATGTGATACAAATGTTTGATAAATCAAGACGTCTATGTTGACTGACAAGGATCTTACTTCCTGTATTAGGTCTACTGCAGTTTACAAAGAGGTACGCATATCTCTTCGAATGCTAGAGTGTATGTCACATAATGATGCTGATCTATACTACAGCTTATTTGCTGAGTCATCCCTGGTCGACGAATAGTACATACACATATAAATTTCCCGAGAGACGTTACCACATTCCTCTGCAATTATTAATGTTTCTTTTATTAATTTAAAGTACTGTGTCTTTTTTCAAAGTCAGGATAGGAGAAGAAATGTCTGAAGGAAGTGAAATAGGGAGAGGGGCAACGACAAGGATGCCCTTTATCACCTAACCTTTCAACATCTACTTGGAATAATTAGTGAAGAACTGTTTTAACAAGGGAGGGGTGATAGTAGGAGGAAAAATAATAAAATTTCATAACATTTGCTGATGATATGGCGTTGTTAGCAGAAGAGAAGTCGATACTAAGGGATATGCTACTGGAGCTGAATGACAGCTGTGAGCAGAATGGGATGAAAATAAATGCAAACAAGAAAGAAACATAAAGTGGGTAAACGTGCGAATACTAAATGAGGTAGTAGAGCAAGTGGACAGCTTCAGATACTTGGGGTGTACTATAAGCAGTAACATGAGCTGCTGCCAGGAAGTCAAAAGGTGGATAGCAATGGAAAAGGAAGCTTTTAATAGAAAAGGAGCATCTTCTGCGAACCTCTGAAAAAGAACTATTGAAAAGCTTTGTGTGGAGTGTGGCACTATATGGTGCAGAAACGTGGACATTACGACGAAGTGAAGAGAAACGACTAGAAGCATTTGAAATGTGGATATGGAGAAGAATGGAGCGTGTGAAATGGAGAGACAGATTATGAAATGAAGCTGTGTTGGAAAGAGTGGGTAAAGAAAGAATAATGCTGAAACTGACCAGAAAGAGAAAAAGAAATTGTTTGGGTCACTGGCTGAGAAGAAATTGCCTGAAGGATGCACTGGAAGGAATGGTGAACGGGAGAAGAGTTCGGGGCAGAAGAAGGTATCAAATAGACGACAAAGAGGAAGGCAGAAAATAGTAAATATTGGAGAATGCTGTGTTTGCAGTGAAAGACCTTCCCTTGGGCAGAACACAATGTATCCAGGCCTATATGTATGTGTCCTTTTGACCGTTGTATAGCCCAATTATTATTATTATTATTATTATTATTATTATTATTATTACATGTATGATTTCAAGGATACTTCACACAATATGAATTACGTCATAGGCAACCTTTTACTATTCCTATTAACAATTGAAAATTTTCATACAATATTAAAAAGCATTGTATTTCCTTAGAGATTTAAATTATGAAGAAGTGTGTTATAATGTTTTTAAGTTTTTAAATAATTTTGCATCATTATATTGACATTTGGCACTATATTAACTGTAATATTATATTCTAGCATCTATTACCATTATGTATTTTCTTTCTTTCGCTTGTGTTGTTTTCTTTTCTCTCTTATTATGTATTTTGTGTATACATCTGTGTAAGCCACCTGTAATTGGAAGCCTGCTTCTGTTGGTGGTGGATTTAAAAATAAAAATAAATAAAAAAATAAATAAATATGCATATTGTACTTACATATGCGTGCGATCATATGCCATAATTATAGTAGATTATCTTTCTTTCAAAATGGACATAGTAACTGTATAGAACGCAAAACTGTTAAGCAAGAAACAAGTCTATTCGTCTTGGTATTGTTCCAGAACTCCATATAAAGATAAAATTCTCATATCGCTGCGACAAAGACTTATGATCTTTGATTTATGTGACAACTAAACTGAACAGTGCTACCCACGACCACGCACAGGCTGTGGCTTTATCAGACTTTATTTCTAGATTTGTTGCAATACGTTGCGATTAAATTCCTGGAACATTTGTGCCAACCTATATGGGCCAGTGGTGTCCGAGCCCACCCAATAATTTGTCGTGTAATTATTATTATTATTATTATTATTATTATTATTATTATTATTATTATTTTAATCAAGATTGGTAAGGAAGTTTTGCTTTCATTTGTATATAGATATTCTGAGTGGGTCTTCTTCCATTTTTTTTTAATTTCGACATATTCTGACGGATTTCCAGGTGTTAAACTGACGGGGATACAATTTATGTGTTGGCAACACTGGTGTGGATATACACAGACTGACCACAGCAGAAATGAAATTTATGAGACGTACAGCAGGCTACTCCACAACGGATCAAACGAGAAACTGTGACATCATGAAAGAACTACAAATTGAACCAATCATAGATTATATACAAAACTATAGAAGAAATTGTAAGAAGAATGAACCCTACCAGAGTAGGCCTACCTCGTTACTTAGGCCTACTTACTTACTGGCTTTTAAGGAACCCGGAGTTTCAATGCCGCCCTCACATAAGCCCACCATTGGTCCCTATCCTGAGCAAGATTAATCCATTCTCTATCATCATATCCCTCCTCCCTCAAATCCATTTTAATATTATCTTCCCATCTACGTCTCGGCTCCCTAAAAGTATTTTTCACTCTGGCCTCCCAACTAACACTCTATATACATTTCTGGATTCGCCCATACGTGCTACATGCCCTGCCCATCGCAAACGTCTGGATTTAATGTTCCTAATTATGTCAGGCGAAGAATACAATGCGTGCAGTTCTGCGTTGTGTAACTTTCTCCATTCTCCTGTAACTTCATCCCTCTTAGCCCCAAATATTTTCCTAAGCACCCTTAACCTATGTTCCTCTCTCAGAGTGAGAGTCCAAGTTTCACAACCGTACAGAACAACCGGTAATATAACTGTTTTATAAATTCTAACTTTCAGATTTTTTGACAGCAGACTGGATGATAAAAGCTTCTCAATCGAATAATAACAGGTATTTCCCATATTTATTCTGTGTTTATTTAATTTCCTCCCTAGTATCATTTATATTTGTTACTGTTGCTCCAAGATATTTGAGCTTCTCCACCTCTTCAAAAGATAAATTTCCAATAGGCCTACCTCGTTACATTCTAAATTACCAACCAGTGGGCAAGAGATCCTTAGGTCGATCCTTCAAACGTTGGTCCAAAACATGCAAGAATGATGATGATGATGATGATTATTATTATTATTATTATTATTATTATTATTATTATTATTATTTGAGATTCATTTATTTTAAATTATAACTCAAGTGTCTGAGCCCAAAAGTTGGCGCCACTGTCCTCCAAGATTATAATGAACTGCCGTAAGACTTATAATTGAGAAAACTGTTGTTATCTTCTACTGTAGTTGCTCAATATACAGATAAAATACAGTTACAGTAATTTTTCCATAGCTGTTACGTATTAAAAAGATTGCCAAATAAGAGTCACATTATTTTGCATGTACTCGAACTGTCGAGGGAGAAAAAGCTCATTAGTCATTATTTTGTGCTTGGTAACAACGCTATGTTTAGCCTACTGAATCTAGTTCCTATTATTATTATTATTATTATTATTATTATTATTATTATTATTATTATTATTATTATTATTATTATTGATAGGGATCGTTAAAAGCCATTTGTAAGTAAGTATTATTATTATTATTATTATTATTATTATTATTATTATTGATAGGGATCGTTAAAAGCTATTTGTAAGTAAGCATTATTATTATTATTATTATTATTATTATTATTATTATTATTATTATTGATAGGGATCGTTAAAAGCCATTTGTAAATAAGTATTATTATATTTATTATTATTATTATTATTATTATTATTATTATTATTATTCATAGGGATCGTTAAAAGCCATTTGTAAGTATTATTATTATTATTATTATTATTATTATTAATATTATTATTATTGATAGGGATCGTTAAAAGCCATTTGTAAGTAAGTATTATTATATTTATTATTATTACTATTATTATTATTATTATTATTATTATTATTATTCATAGGTATCGTTAAAAGCCATTTGTAAGTATTATTATTATTATTATTATTAATATTATTATTGATAGGGATCGTTAAAAGCCATTTGTAAGTAAGTATTATTATTATTATTATTATTATTGATAGGGATCGTTAAAAGCTATTTGTAAGTAAGTATTATTATTATTATTATTAATATTATCATTATTATTATTATTATTGATAGGGATCGTTAAAAGCCATTTGTAAATAAGTATTATTATTATTATTATTATTATTATTATTGATATGGATCGTTAAAAGCCATTTGTAAGTAAGTATTATTATTATTATTATTATTATTATTATTATTATTATTATTATTATTATTATTATTATTATTGATAGGGATCGTTAAAAGCCATTTGTAAGTATTATTATTATTATTATTATTATTATTATTATTATTATCTCTCTCCACCCCTCTCATATTGAGTGTGCTTCTATAATTTTGTCTTGGGTTTGTCCTGTGTAATCTCAAATAGCAATTTATTTCTGTTCACCCTATCAAATACTTTTTCCAAACCAATGAAAGCAGTATGTGTTTCTAAGTTGAATTCCCGGTGTTTTTTCATATAAAACAATTTTTATCTCGGAAAGAAAGCGAAAACTTTTTTGGTTGAAATATCTCAAAGAATAACGCCCTGAAATTAATGACATTATTACGATTCATTCTGTATACAGGTAAACTTCGCCAAAGTGCTAATTACGGCCTCTGGGGGTATTTTCGTGAAAGCCAGTTTATTTTCTCTGGACCAAAAATGCAATACAAGGGGAGTGAAAATTAGTCTTTTTCCGTCGACCAAACTTGTGTTAAAATGGCTTCAGTGTAAAAGGCAGCCATACCGACCACATTACCTTCTTCAAGAGCGGAGGTCAAGAAATCATGGGAAGCTCTATTCAATGCCTATGCATAATTATATGCCTTGTAAATGGAGATTTACATCATATGTACGTAGCCTATATTACGTCGTAGCAGGTAGTAATATTCAGAAGGTGCAAAAGCATTTCACACCAAGATATCGTTCGTTCTGCACTAATAAACCTATACGCCTACCTATAATGAAACCATGCTTGTAATAAAATGTTAACTTGGGTAAACTCAAGGTCAATACCTCTGTTTCAATGCATCTCACAATCATAAATGAGTAAAACTTGCAATATTCTTTACATGTTTGGGAATTATGTTCTAGAAAAAGCTTTTTACCCGAACCATAACCAGTCATAACAATTGTGTTTCGCTTTAAAAGAACAAAAGAGTAAAGGCTGGTTCACAATATACCGGGAACGAGAACCAGAATGAAAACTAGAAGCAGAGGACGTGAATATGAAAATTTTTGATTCACAATAAACCGAGAACGTAGACGACTATTCATATCGATAGGTATGTCAATAACGATATGTAAAGTCGATATTAAGCATTCTGGTGTTATTTGTGTATAATTCACCAATGGCGTTCTCTCATGAGTACAAGGCAGCCAACATAAACACAGGTTAACCAACTTCGAAATTTCAACAAACATTTCATTAGGTACGGGACTATAAATATGCCCATGCATCTTTATTATCACAACCGATTTTAAGTCTACCATAACGTAAAATAATTAGAGAAGAAACATTTATAATAGAACAAAAATGAACACAACAGTAGTTATTGAATTGAAGCGTGAATATGTAGTGTGTAATACAACCAATACAGTAATAAAATATGATTCACTTCCAATCGGTGTTCAAAGATGCAGCTATTGAAAGCCACGTATTCTCCTTCATTTCCTCATCTTTATACGAGGCACGCCGCTTATCGTAAATGTGAAGATTTCAATATTAGAATCTTATCAAATAAAACTTGCTCCATGATGCACAGCACAGAACAAAATAATGCATAGGTTATGTCACGGTCTTCTTGCTACAAAATATACGACGATAAAATAGCTTTTAGATGGCAATAGAATGAATCTAGTGGGCTGTGATCGGAAACATGAACGCCAAAGTTGAAATTTGGCCAACTCTCCGTTTCCGACCTCAGGCTCCGGCAAGCTTTTCGTTAATTGTGAATGCTCACATTTAAATGTATACATTTTAACAATTTTACCGTTTTCGTTCTCGTTTCCGGTTTATTGTGAACCAGCCTTAACTGAAGAGAAACAAAGAGTACATACCGGAAATTAACAATTACATAGCCTTCAATAAAACTGACCTTTATAGAACAAGGACGATGTCTACATTATTCCAAACAAAAGCCTGAATATTCACAAAATAAAATTATCACAAACTACATGCCACGAACACGAGTAATGTACAAGTATTAATTGTATTAACATGGCTATTTGTAACATTAAAGGAGTGTTACAGAAAATGCTGGTAAGGATCAATAAATAAAAGCAAAAAGCGAGCTTACACTTTACTTGTTTCAAAATAAATTAATGTAGAAGCACAGTGAATCACATACCGCATGTTTCAGAACACGATTAAGAGTACAAGTATAGGAGATAAAATTTCTATGAAAGAATGCTAAAAAAAATTAAATGAAAAATACTTATGAAATAATAAATAAAATTATCCTTCATCGTAAACGTCCAGTTACTATGAATGGACAGAAGAAGACCCACAATATCTTGGAGAAAAATGGAAAGACAATTGCAAATATATAGAAATTAAAAGGTTGTAAGGGATCTGAAGATGTCATCCACATTAATAAGGAAATATAATTATATATTACATATTATACCTACTTCTAGTATATACGACAAAGACCTGTTACAATGAACCACACACTACAAATTTAAAAAAAAACGAGTAATTAAATGTATAATTAGTAGTAGTTGCGTTCGGGCGTAGGTTCGAATCCCGCTTAGACTGATTACCTGGTTGGGTTTTTTCCGAGGTTTCCCTCAACCGTAAGATAATCTATGAAGAATCCTGGGCCTCATCTAGCTATCACGAAGCTAAATAACCTCGTAGTTGGTACAGTGTCGTTAAATAACTATATATATATATATATATTTAACATAAAGGCCTGTTACAGACAATATTTGGGGAGGCATCATAATATGAAAGCAGAAAGTGAACTTATACCTTACATATTTCAAAGCAAATAAATAAAAAATACAGTGAATTACGCACCATATGTTTCGAAACAGGAGTCAATGTAGATAGTATGAATGTAACATTGAAGACCTGTCACAGATAATGTTAGTGACATATTATTAAAAAAAAGCGAAAAGTGAACTTGTACCTTACATGTTTTAAAGCAATTTAAAATAAAATAAAGAGAATTACATCGCATGTTTCAAAACATGAGCAACTGTTCAAGTATTACAAAAGAGGTCCATTACAGACAAAAAAATGAACTTAAATTTACATGTTTCAAAATAAATAAGCCACAACGCAGAAATCTAGAAGACTGTCACAGCCCATTTTCCAAAGATATTAAGTAAAAGTAAAAAATAAACTCACATATGTTTCAAAACATGGATAAATGCAGAAGTAGAATTAAAATATATTACTGATATACCTGAACACTAAAAAATCTGTTACGTGGATCTGAAGTTTCATTTAGCCGATTATTTTAATAAGGCCGGAAGATCTTCGCACAACAATGTACTGTAAAAACTCAATCATATTATCTCTAATTTTGAGTAGGCCTGCTCATTCTTTTTTAAAACAAGCCACGCTATTCATTTACCCGAGATAGTACTAACAACAGAAGCGAATTATAATAACAAAAATAAATTATGTTCTAAAATAAGTTAATAATTTCATACTATGGTAATGTATCACATATACAAAGAATTCTTAGCCTTGATTTAAAGAAGGTGAAAACTTCAGCTACTTTTATAAAAGAAAATAATAAGTTACCGAGATCATGTTAAGGAAAACATTAAAATAATTACAACGTCCAAAAACTAAATCGACATAACAGTTTGATAATACAAACATTACATTTTTTTTCCTACCTGTAAAATGGGCAACGTCCTTTCAAGGCTGCTACAGTCTTCACAAAATCTTTCTTCATACAACACGCACTGTCACATTCAATTTTCACACGTTGTTTCTTTAACGTTTTTGTACGAAAGAAACAAAACAAATTAAAATAAAAAAGAAGTCTCCTTCCCTTCCCCTCTTAACACGTAGCTTTCAGTTTCTCTTTTGTTAAGAAAAATGGCTGCCGAACATTCACTTCGCAAAACACAGTTCACATAAACGAAGTCAGTCTTGCTGCTACGATATACTTTTCGCTACATTTAATATAACCTCACATTGATCTGAAGTAGATATACGACACAAAAGTTTATTACAAGAGATTAAAACGGGTGTTTCTTTATGAAATCTACTTTATGTCAATGTCGAGAGAGACACTAACATTAAACATCCACTCTCTTCCAAGCCCTACTTGGAACTGCTGGCAGAAATGAATAACCAAGCCATATGATCAACACGCAGGCGCGTAGAGTTCTCACGGTCCGTTCTCCCCACCATAACACGTCAGTAATTTGTTTCTCTCTCAGCTGGTTGGTCACGTGGTCTCAAGCGAGGCTCATAGACTACCGAAAGGCAATCAAACCCAGTGACGAATGCTTCGCAAAACAATGTGGGAATTGCAAAATGCAGGACGCTGCAACTGATAACATTATTTAAAGCAAGGCCGTCCAAGACGTTAGTAATGGTATGAATGTCAAATGTTTTTAAAATCATGTAGGCTTATATTGCGATACAAGTGAGACGTACAAAAACGAGGAAAACTTTGAAAAGACGAAACAAATTGGAATCTTTTCAGTTTCTGTAATACACTTAACACACATGTATTGCATACTGTTTTTTGGCCGATATTAGGGCCGATTTCACTAAACATATTTAACTTTAATTGTCACTTTAAATCTTTTTTAATTGACACTCAAAGAGACAATGCATTTCACCAACACAAAATTAAGCTTTAAACTATATTTAAGTTAATTGGTCAATATTTGATCATTTAAATAATTAATCCTACATTAACGACAACAATTTTCATCATGGCGAGGACGATTATGGACTTGATATTTGAAAATGATGATTTCTCACCAAGACCGGCGAGGATAATTTCCGAAAGAGAAGATTATTTTAATACAAAGGTCGAAGAAGATTTTCAAATGCGGTTTAGGCTAAGCAAGACGTAAGCATTGCACTGTACTCCAACCACGAGAAAGTCTTTGGGGACTGAGACGAAGCGGGGTAATGCTGTGAATGAATGTTGATGTCATAAGGTCACACACGTGGGTACTCGTATCTGTATTGGCTAGCTCTCATAGCACAAACAATAACATTGATACACACATATTGATACTACCCTAGTTACAAAATTAGATCACAGTTAATCTCCTGGTCTTTTAATCTCCTCATACAGGAAATAACATATGCAGGAGAGCGCATGGTTTTTAAACTGACGTTGTAACGATAATATTTTCTATCTACTTCGCTCCAATAGATGACGCAATAGTAAACACATTCCTTTCACGGTTGATCTCCTGGTTGGAGAACAGTATATTTTGAAGAGTACAAAAGGTGATTTAGAATTTCCACCTGATAATTAAGTTAAGTACAGTATTTCCAATAAATAACTAAACAGAAAGAGAGCATTGCTTCTGTATTTTCTCTGTCTGTCTGCTTATAAGGTGAAGTACAGTAAGGTACAGTGCATAATAACTTGGAAATTTTGATGGCAGGTATCCAGAAGTGTATGACCACGTGCTCTTAAGAGGAAGTGCCTCAGATTTGGCGTGTGGTACAGAATTAGAATGGGAAAGCCTCAACTCTCCCTGAACACTGCTAATTTCATTACTACTTGCGATTCCTCTCCAATCGTAGATCCACACGGGAGTGTTACCTCGGTGCTCTGCTATTGTAATAGACCACGAATATAATAATAAAACTACTAATAATTATAATATTCATTACCATCACAACCACCAGGATATTACGCTTTTCACTTTTTGGCATCTGCCTGTACGCATACAGCGATTTTTCCAAACTACTCGACGGATTTTATTCACAATATTTAATATCTAACCTCCTGAATCCTGACAGTATACTGAGTGTTCAGTTCAAAGTGTGTCATGGTTCGCTGTATGCCGTCACGTGGCTAGTCGATGAGCCTAGAGAATTCAATCTTCCTACACTTCCGCAGAGGTGTATTACTTATCTGTCAGAGACGTTGCTTAGCAAGTACGGCGTTCATTCAGAAGAGTACTTACCGATACGTACGGTAACGCCGGTAGGGGCAGGAATGTGAACTGTTTCGAAACATGTACTGAGGTGAGTTTTTTTTCTTACTGTCGGGATATGGGGAGAGGGTTAAGACGATTACTTACGTATTTGTTGACATTAACTTCGACGGTCAACATGGACACGGAGCATTTGATTTGTGTTGTGGAATGTTGCCGTACGCAACCGATGATAACAAATACCCTGCGTACGACTTGGCTGCGCAAAACACAGTTCGAAAGAGGTTATGGTAGACCGCCATCTGTTGCTACGACGTTCAAGTTATACCGTAAACGTTCTCAAGTTCAGATTGAACGCCTTGATTAATAGGCAACTTCTCTGACATAAAAGCTGAAACTCGCTTCAAATCGCTGACTCATCAACAGTGACGTCATGACACACTTTGAAATGAACAACCAGTAGTACACTATATTCATTCATTTATTTTATTCCATAGATCTTACATGAGAAATGAAGCTTTAAAATGTGGAACAAGTCAAAATTTTACAATATTACAATTACAATTTTTACAAATTTTTACAGTTTTACAATTTAGTAATTTTCTACAATTTTTACAATTTTGTGCAATTTTTTACAACAGTAGAACTTGGTTATAACGACATCCAAGGGACCTTAAAAATTATGTTGTTATAAACGAGTGTCTTAGTAACCGAGATTCGTATTATCAATCTGGTGAGGTGGAAAATGAAAAATAACAAACTTAATCAGACTTATTTTAGATTTATGTATTGACTTTTAAGCCTACCTAACCTAATACCTAACATAATAAAATACACGTAGGCCTACAATTATAAATACAGTATTCTGTATTAAAACAGTTTGTTCAGTACCCACCAAACTACTTTACTCAGAAGTGAAGTAATCAGTCATTTTACTCTGTTGTCTTCTACTTGCCCAATACACACTTTCTAGAGCTAAATTACGTTATATGTTCATAATTTCAGTTGCAATTTCACTGCTCCCTTCCCTAGCTTCATAGAACATGTTCATAATTCTAATGACTGCTAAAGCGTCACTTACTTCTTTTAGTGGCCATACTGCGTTAAAATGCGTGCACTTAGTGAAAACTTCCTGTCGAAACTGATTTAATACCGCATGAATTCGGGCAGGTTACAATGGGCTGGGGAATCCGCCTGCATTCCAGAGATCTATGACGGAAGGAGACTGTAAAGAATTTGTCAGGGTCAGATTTCAACAAAATATTTCTTAAGATACTTTGGTTCTTAGAAAATCTTATTCCAAACTGAGGTTGAAAACGACCTTATATGCGAGGTAGACGCATATACGTTTGTCGTATTAAGGAAGGTAGAAAAGCATATGTCTTATGGGTAATTAGTTGGGACCACAGACTATTTGACGTTATACGCGAGGTGTCGCACAAAACGAGGTCGATATAACCAAGTTCTACTGTATTTTGGCGAGATGTAGTGAGGTGAGGTGAGGTCCGAGGATTCGCCAAAATATTACCGGGCATTTGCCTTTTGGTTGGGGAAAACGTCGGAAAACCCCAACCAGGTAATCAAATCAAAGGGGTTGATGCCGAGGACTCGCCATAGACCATCCGGCTTCAGTCCCACGGCTGGGGAAAAGCTCGGAAGAAACCAAAGACCAAAGGGGAATCCAACCCAAGCCCGAACGCAGCTCCGGATCAGCAGCCCAGCGAGTCTGCCGACTGAGCTGCATCGATGGCTCTACTAAAAGTATACAATACATAGCTAATCAGATTATTAAATTTACAAACGCAAACGAAAACGATAAGTTGAGCTATATGTATAATACAAAACAAGTTAATTAAATTTAAAAACAAGCTAATTAAATTTAATAATACCATACTTCATACATGATAGTGATATAAGATGTATGTGCAGAGACCCGAAATGTAATATAATATACCTACATTTGTGCCCTAACTGTAACCTGAAGAATTTTTTCAGCATTTTCCTCGTGTCAGTGACTTTTTTTTTAAGTGTAGAATTATATTGAACTTTAACAATAAAACAACAGATGTCTCAGGACTCAATGTCTCAAATGTCTCCATACGTCAGATCTGGAAAAATAACAATAAAACATTTGAAGAAATACGCCTATCACAAAACGAGATTTACGCGACGGCAATTCTAAAGACTTTATTTGCACAATACAAAAGTAAAAACTTATACTGAAGACGAAATATTTCCCCAAAAATATTCATGTTCAAAAAATTGATTATTATTAACTTCATAACATATCTAGAACGGCCCACGTTTCGTTTTCATCTCAGTATGAGTTACACAAATGAGGTTTAATGTAGTTCTATTCAGTTCTGCGTTGTGTAACTTTTTCCATTCTCCTGTAACTTTATCCCTCTTGGCCCCAAAATATTTTCCTAAGCACCTTATTCTCGAACACCCTTAACTCTGTTCCTCTCTCAAAGTGAGAGTCCAAGTTTCACAACCACACAAAACTAGTAATATAACTGTTTTGTAAATTCTAACTTTCATTTGTTTTGAAAGCAGATTAGATGACAAAAGCTTCTAAACCTAATAACAGACAGTTCCCTTATTTAGTCTGAAATTAATTTCCTCCCGAGTGTCATTTATATTTGTTACTATTGCTTCAAGATATTTGAATTTTTCCACCTTTTCAAAGGAAAATTTCCAATCTTTGTATTTCCATTTCATACCATACTCTGGTCACGAGACATAATCATATACTTCGTTTTCTTGGGATTAACTTCCAAACCTATGTCATTATTTGCTTGAAGTAAAATTCCCGTGTTTTCCCTAATAGTTGGTTGATTTTCTCCAAACATATTCATAAATAAGCATCTGATGAAACCCGTTCAATTCCAAACCCTCTCTGTTATCCTGGACTTTCCTAATGGTATATTCTAGAGCAAAGTTAAAAAGTAAAGGTGATAGTGCATATCCTTGCTTTAGCCCGCAGTGAATTGGAGAAGCGTCAGACAGAAACTGGCCCATACGGAGTCTGCTGTAAGTTTCACTGAGCCTTGAGAATATCAAATTCAATAAGAATATTACATAAAACTTTTATCCTAACCGAGTCACATGCTTTTTTGAAATCTATGAAAAACTGATGTACTGTGTCCTTATACCCCCATTTTTCTTCATTATCTGTAAAATACAAAAATCTGATCATAGCCGATAGAATAATAATAATAATAATAATAATAATAATAATAATAATAATAATAATAATAATAATAATAATAATAATCCGTGGCGCTACAGCCCGTGAAGGGCCCAGACCGACGCACATGCCGAAGCAAAGGTAGACAATCCTACACATTATTAGTTGTGTACAAGGATATGTAAAGAAAGGGCTTGGTTTAAATGCTTTGGAATTCAAAGATTCTTTCCTGAACACATTTATTTTAAACGAAAATAATCTTTCCCTGCGTAAACCGCACGCCACAGATTTCGTTACCTGCGGTAAAGGTGCTGTAACCTTCTTTTTGTTTATGTTCATTAGTGAATAGATTTCGGACCCAGTGTTCACCAGACCGTAACGAAGTATCCAGCGACAATGAGAATTCTACCTGTGACAGAGGAAATGTTTGCTCATTTTCAACTATTCCACGTTGCAATACTGACTTTTAGGTCATGAAAATCCGAGTTCTAAAATAATAATAATAATAATAATAATAATAATAATAATAATAATAATAATAATAATAGGAGTCCATGTATTGTGGGTCGCTATCACCACGGCATGGCGCGTCCTCAGGTTGCGGATAGAGGAGACGGCCTCCAGATATGGAGGGTAGCTGCGAATATATTGAATAAGCAGTCGTGGACAGCTGATAAGGGGTGGTCCTCCAGCTTGGGGGTTGGGCGAAGGGCTAACAACCAATCACCGTAAAAAACAGCTTGTTACGAAACCCTACAATAAGGACACTCGGGAGGAAATTAAACGCAGAATAAATATGGGAAATGCGTGTTATTATTCGGTTGAGAAGCTTTTATCATCCAGTCTGCTGCCAAAAAATCTGAAAGTTAGAATTTATAAAACAGTTATATTACCGGTTGTTCTGTATGGTTGTGAAACATGGACTCTCACTCTGAGAGAGGAAAATATGTTAAGGGTGTTTGAGAATAAGGTGCTTAGGAAAATATTTGGGGCTAAGCGGGATGAAGTTACAGGAGAATGGAGAAAGTTACACAACGCAGAACTGCACGCATTGTATTCTTCACCTGACATAATTAGGAACATTAAATCCAGACGTTTGAGATGGGCAGGGCATATAGCATGTATGGGCGAATCCAGAAATGCATATAGAGTGTTAGTAAGGAGACCAGAGGGAAAAAGACCTTTGGGGAGCCCGAGACGTAGATGGGAGGATAATATTAAAATGGATTTGAGGGAGGTGAGATATGATGATAGATACTGGATTAATCTTGCACAGAATAGGGACCGATGGCGGGCTTATGTGAGGGCGGCAATGAACCTTCGGGTTCCTTAAAAGCCATTTGTAAGTAAGTAAATAATAGTAGTAGTAGTAGTAGTATTAGTAGTAGTAGTAGTAGCAGCAGTAGTAGTAGTAGTAATAATAGTAATAATTAATAATAATAATAATGATAACAATAATAATAATAATAATAATAATAATAATAATAATAATCTGAAAGTTAGAATTTGTAAAACAGTTATATTACCTGTTGTTCTGTATGGCTGTGAAACTTGGACTCTCACTTTGAGAGAGGAACGGAGATTGAGTGTTTTTGAGAATAAGGTTCTTAGGAAAATATTTAGGGCTAAGAGGGATGAAGTTACAGGAGAATGGAGAAAGTTACACAACGCAGAGCTGCACGCATTGCATCCTTCACATGAAATAATTAGGAACATTAAAGGCCCATTCACAATGAAAATTAAACATAACCGTAACATAAACACAGAAGTTTGCGCCCAGGCTACCAAATGGGATCATTCACAAACTCCAAACTTTCATGCTTATGCTTACGTGATTTGCAAACAGAACACAATCGTGGAGCGCTGAAGTATACGACAGAATATGAGGAAATGGCGTCGTTGTTATGTTTACATGGTTACCAAGTATGCTTGCGGTTATGTTCATGTCCCCATCGTGAATGATGTTATGACTTCTTGATTTTACCGTAACGTTTACATTCTTAAGTTAACGCTTACGTCATGTTTAATTTTCATTGTGAATGAGCCTTAAATCCAGACGTTTGAGATGGGCAGGGCATGTAGCACGTATGGGCGAATCCAGAAATGCATATAGAGTGTTAGTTGGGAGGCCAGAGGGGAAAAGACCTTTGGGGAGGCCCAGACGTAGATGGGAGGATAATATTAAAATGGATTTGAGGGAGGTGGGATATGATGGTAGAGACTGGATTAATCTGGCTCAGGATAGGGACCAATGGCGGGCTTATGTGAGGGCGGCAATGAACCTCTGGGTTCCTTAAAGGCCAGTAAGTAAGTAAGTAAGTAAGTAAGTAAGTAAGTAAGTAAGTAAGTAAGTAAGTAAGTAAGTAATAATAATAATAATAATAATAATAATAATAATAATAATAATAATAGTACAGTACAATGCTTGCATTTCGACAATAACAGATTAATCCACTTCAGTTCGTAAAGGCTATTTGTTTTAAATGTCTGTATGTTTAAAGAAGTCAGTATTTAATGTTTTAAATACATTTTAAGTTATACGACGAAGTTTTTCTAACTGAACCATATTAAACCACATTTTTAACCATACCAGTAATTTGTGCTAATTATGCACGTAAGTCTATATTACTGACAGTCCTATGTCTGCAAATGTGAAGGGAAATGTTAATTACAGTGGCGTATTTAGAAACGAAGTACGTTGGCTTTCTCAGGTAAAGAGAATGCAATTTACGTACCGTAGCTCATATAAACAGGAGGCAATTTACTTAGTTTTTTTTGGCTTGAAGAGGAAATTTACCATCTTCGGGGAGGGAGGTGTTAGCAACTTTTATTATTCTATCACACATTACATTAATAAAACTGACTTTAGAAAAGTTTGTAATTTTCTTATATTCAACAACTTAAGCTACAGAAATATATTATACAGGGTGATTCACGAGTAGTGACCCGCGCTTTAATTCTACAGGCCATATTGATTATAGTGGCGTATTTACAAACTGAAAGCACGTTGGCTTTCTCAGATAAAGAGAAGGCAATTTTCGTACCTTAGCTCATTTTACTTTTTTGACCTGGGGAGGCAATTTACCGTCTTCTGGAGAGAGAGGTGTTACCAAGTTTTATTACTCTATCAACTTAAACATATTAATAAAACTGACTTTAGATCAGTTTGTAATTTTCTTACACTCAACAGCTTAAGCTACAGAAATATATTATACAGGGTGATTGACGACTAGTGACCCGCGCTTTAGGAGTCAGTTCTATAGGCTATTTTGAGCATGAAATGTCATGCGTGACAGGCTGAAGATCTGACCACTCAGACACCGTAGGGGCTGAAATATTGCTGGTCCCCTTATATAATTATCACAACAACAGTTTCTTCAGTTCTTGCTTGACTTTGACTCGAATTGGAAACTAGTTTTCTGTTAGTCACCCCTTCCTAATCGATCTATTGTATCTTAATCCGATCTGAACAACTGTTCCGGATTGCTGATCGATGCCCTTCACTTCAGTGTAGATCTAAGTAGCCCAAAACTTGGGCTTCATTCATGGACGACAAGAGTTGAAAATTCTTTCTTTCTCTCTTCCTCCCATGCAGGGGCGGATGCAGGGGGGGGATTAAGGGGATACATCCCCTACCGAAATTTTGAGAAAAATACGAAACAAGAAACAAAAATAATATTAATTTTAATTCGTGAATGTACATAAGAATTAGAGAGTTTTCCACGTAAATTCTCTTTGCTAAAATGTTAAATTCCAAGAACTGCAGGAAGACAAACACAGCACTCTTACTTCAAGACAGAGAGTCATGAAGAATATTTTAGGCTTTTAATTTTCCTTCTCTTCTTAGACTATTTCGTTAGTCAGCTCAAGAACAGGTTTTTAAATCATAAGGGAATCCTAAAGTCCATACAAACTTTTCTGCCTAAAAACATAGTGCGAGCATCAGATGAAGATTTAGAAACTGCTGTTGAGGCTATAGTAAATCAGTGGCCCAATGATGTTGATGCATCACCAGAGTCTTTCTTCAATGAATTGAAGATGTGGAGAAGAAATTTCCTTGATCAGAAAAAGCTTCACCTAAACCTACTGATTTTATATCATCTTTGAACAGGTGCAATGAAATTATTTTTCTCTGCACTCGCAAGGTGCTGAAACTTTTCTGCACGTTGCCTGTAACTACAGCAACACCAGAACGGTCGTTCTCAACATTGCGGTATTTGAAGACTTACTTGAGGAGCACGATGGGAGCAGACAGATTAAATGGACTGGCCTTGATGTATATACATAAAAATGTAGAAGTAAAAGCTCATGAAGTACTGGATGAAATGTCTAAGAAGCCTCGTCGCCTTCTTCTATAAATGTCATTCTGTTAGTGTTTTGTATTGAAGTCATTGTAAATGTTAAAATTTAAAAATTATGGTTTGTTTAACAACGCTCGCAATTGCCGAGGTTATATCAGCGTCGCCGGTGTACCGGAATTTTTTCCCTCAGGATTTCTTTTACATGCCAGTAAATCGACTGATATGAGGCCTGTCGCATTTAAACACACTTAAATGCCATCGAGCTGGGTTGGGGTAGAACCCGCAACTTCGAGCACAGAAGGCTATACCGACTACGCTACTCAGGCCAACTTGTAAATGTTTGTGACTCGGAAACAAATTGTGAGTATATAAACTTATTTCTCATTACTCCATTTTTACTATCTCCTCAAATCCCTCCCCGAAAAAAAATTCTGCGTTCGCCCCTGCTCCCATGTTCTCTCAAGGAACACAAATTGAAGTTACAACTTAATTTGTGAGTCTGAATATGGGTTCCATATAAAAACAAAGTTTCATGTACATGCAACACGAGTAAGAATTGTGTCGGCCCTAAGGTCATAGTTCCATAACATTCCTCATCTGGTGAGCCGTCCCTCAAACAGACGTTCTGCTGATGGGCAGCAATTATGACGAGAGCCTTGCCGAGTTTTCATAAGCTCGGAAACAGACAGAGGTCAATGTAACGGTCGCAGTTCATGAAGAACAACTTCTCCTCTCTGCTCGGCTCGCGATGTTGGGATTGGTCATGAGTTCTGAAGAAATGAGAGAACGGGTGGGGACGCAACAGTAACAACAAAAACAAGAACAATTCCCACAGGCTCCATGGCTGCCAAGACAAAGTAACCTCTCGCCAAGCCGTCTCGCCAGTCAGACGGGTTCCTACAGCGTGCCTGCTGCCCACGACACTGTGTGCACAGACATAAGTGCTCCATTATTAGGGCTAGGATTTTGATGACCTATAAAACCATAAAAAAATGTCCTAAAAACAATGCATTTATGACCAAAAAATCTTTCAAAAATGCCCTTAAAAATGCCCTAAAAATTGATTTTACATTCTAAAATTGGCTTACCGTATTTGCTCGCGTAATTTGCGCACTTTTTAATTAACTTTGGCCACTGAAAAATTAGGATGCGTAAAATATGCGGATTTTTCAAATAAGAGGTCCTGTTCTGAGTTTATCTCAATTAGTATACAGTAGAACCTCTATTATCCGTGGTAATGAAGGAGGTGGAGTGAACGATTAATCAAAAAAGTTGGATAATCCGTACCATATAAGGTTTCATAAATTAAGTGCATAATACAGTTTCGTAATTTTCTCCATGGTCTTCTATTTTAACACGCTAGGTAGCTCATAGATTATAAATTCACTAATTTAAGTCTGGTTTTCAACAATAGTTGAATAGTACAGTTCTCATGTTGTAGATTTACATACTTTATATTTGTTTTTCATTAAATCGTGAACAATTGTAATTCCTATTTCGTATTCTGATGCGAGATGAACCACAGTGTTTTTCCCCAAACAACTCAATTACTTACACTGTTTTTTTCGTAACACAGCATGTTTTCTTTTGACACCGCTGGAAGATATTTTGCATAGAAGTCAGACAGTACGGCCCCTCGAAGATGAGACCACACTGTATAAGGGTAAAGGTTTGTAAAAAAACACTCTGTATAAACACTTGTACTAATATAATGTACAGTGCTTCATATTTGTTCTGTAGCAAAAAAAAAAAAAAAAAGACAAAGAAATACGAGAAAGACAGTCGGATAATCCACCAATCGGTTAATAGGGTGACGGAAAATCGGGGTTCTACTGTATGCATAGGTAAGTATTTACGGTAGGGCTAATTTTCTATACCGGTAACTTGTCTCTACCAAGGACAAGCATTGTTAAAGTGGCGGGACTTTGGGGTTTCTTTCTGAAGCAGGTACTTCAGTTGCTGGTGAATTACCTACGATGGACTGTAGGGAAGCAAAATCCCTACTACATTGAAAAAAATATGTACGTAATCCCTACTACACTGAAAAAAATATGTACGTAAAATATATCTGCGCAAAATACACGGAGTAAAAACAAAGTTCAAAATAATCCCTTAAAAAGTAGGGTGCGCAAAATACGCGGGGGCGCAGATTACGCGATCAAATACGGTAGTAGGAAAAGTGCCACTTAATATTTAGACTGGTAATTAAATTAAATTCTAGTACCAACATTTAAGTTTATTTAATTTCACATAATTTTTTCTAAGTGGTGCACTTTAATTAATTATTTTACCTGATGTTATTTCCATGTAGCCTATCACGAGGCCACTCTTATACGGAATTAGCAAGTATAGAGGAGTCTATATTGAAGGGGTGGTTGGACTGATCTATTACATGGGGTGTACTACGTTAAAATGGCAATATTTCTGTAGAAAAACGATTAAAATATTATATAAAATAATGTGTATTAGCCACCGGCGTAGCTCGGTCGGTTAAGGCGCTTGCCTGCCGATCCGGAGTTGCGCTCGGGCGCCGGTTCGATTCCCGCTGAGGCTGATTATCTGGTTGGTTTTTTTTCCGAGGTTTTTCCCAACCTTAAGGCAAATGTCAGGTAATCTATGGCGAATCCTCGGCCTGATCTCGCCAAATATCATATCACTATCACCAACTCCATCGACGCTAAATAACCTCATAGTTGATAGAGCGTCGTCAAATAACCAAGTAAAAAATAAAGGGTATTAATGGACAAAATATGTAAACAAAATATGAAAGGAAATAAACATTATTGTATATTAATAATGGGGATTTGTGGCCAAAATTAAATGAAAATGCCTAAAAAATGTCCGAATAACACAGAAGATGCTCTTATGAGTTAAAACAGGCAAAAAATGCAAAAAAATGCCCTAACAAATATGTCTTAAAACATTCAGTTTATCACATAACATATAAATACTAAAGCGGCTATGTTTCTGGCTTACTAGAAAAAAGATGCAATTTCATCAAAATCCTAGCCCTATTCATAATCTTCTTAGCCCAGTCGTCAAAGAAATACCTACCAGTACACAATATTCTACATAAAACTAAAAATAACTTGATTTGTATATCAAAATTGTATGATGTAACAATTTCATACGAAAATCCAAGATGACTTTTTCTTTTCTCAGTTACGTATATTTGACGACAATGACACTCGGGAGGAAATTAAAAGCAGAATAAATATAGGAAATGCTTGTTAGTATTCAGTTGAGGAACTATCATCCAGTCTGCCCTAAAAAAAAGCTGAAGTTGGAATTTATAAAACAGTTATATTACCGGTTGTTGTTCTATATGGTGTGAAACTTGGACTCTCACATTGAGAGAGGTACAGAGGTTAAGGCTGTTTGAGAATAAGGTGCTCAGAAAAATATTTGGGGTAAAGAGGGATGAAGTAAGAGGAGAATGGAGAAAGTTACACAATGCAGAACTGCACGCATTGTATTCTTCACCTGACATAATTAGGAAGATTAAATCCAGACGTTAGATGGGCAGGGCATATAGCACGTATGGGCGAATCCAGGAATGCATAAAGAGTGTTAGTTGGGAGGCCAGAGGGAAAAAGACCTTTAAGGAGGACGAGACGTATAATATTAAAATGGATGAGATATGATGGTATAGATATGATAGAGGTGAGATATGATGGTATAGATATGATAGAGGTGAGATATGATGGTATAGATATGATAGAGGTGAGATATGATGGTAGAGACTGGATTAATCTCGCTCAGGTTAGGGATCGATGGCGGGCTTATGTGAGGGCGGCAATGAACCTGCGGGTTCCTTAAAAGCCTTAAGTAGATTTACCGACGATGCATCAACCATTAGGTTATTTAACGTTGATAGAATTTGTGATAATGGGATGGTATTTGGTACGATGAGGCCGAGAATTCGCCTTAGAATTACCTGACAATCGTCTTACAGTTTGGGAAGACCTCGGGGGTAAAACCCAACCAGGTAATTAACCCCAGCGGGAATTGAACCCATTACCGAGCACAGCTCAGAATGAGCAGGGAAACGGAGACTGGACAATGTTCGTAAGATATAAATCATAATCCTTATTATTTTTTTAATGATCAGTTAAAATACAAAAGATGATCTTAAAAAATATTGACCTACAAATTGTAATTAATTATTATCAATACTAATTTGAAATTATCAAATAATAAAATGTTGATATTCAAAGTACCGGTAATGTCTTTGCGAAATACGAATATTTTAGTTTAGAATATTTCATAATAAAAACAGGAAAGAGACACAAATAAAATTGCATTCGAAAAGAAATGGTTGAATATAATAAGTAATGAATACTTATGATAAAAAGTTGTGGTTGATTACATAAGACCAATATCCAACAGAAAAGCTGTAATGCAAACCGCATATTTCAAGTAAACAGAAAAAACAGAATACCACAGATCGCAATGAACCGCAAAGCAGAGAGCAAGACACATCTTATGTAACATACTGTAATTTTACCAACATATAAATGTGATTGCCTCAGATAACATTAGTTTGAATTTTGAAACTTTTGTTGTTTTGCATCTGATATGCGATTCTTGACAGATTTGTAGACTATGTGCTGAATTCGGAAATAATCTCGAATTTCTTCCAACACGTCAGGTTTTCATACAAATCATAAAAACATAAATAAATGCTAATAAATTAATTACTAATAAGAAATGAAGTTGTGGCTTTGTGAAACGCCATAAAAATTATTTTCAACAAGCATTTTGTGAGTAAAATCTGAACTGCAATAATTTGCTATTATACACAACAACCAGCTACCGTCTTACCAATCTACTTCCCTTGATACCTCATTTACATTTTTTGATCTCTTGGTGTAATCTTTCATCTTGTTCCTGACTAAAATCTCCTAAATTATCAGAAAAATAATTTAGATAGAAATGAAGGAAATGTACTTTGACACTCAAACCAATCCGTCTGAAACTTTCACTTTGTTAACATAAGTAATTTGGGCCTATTTCAGGAGAGTGGATCGGGGGAAAAAAGTTTAATAGGTAAACAAAAATAAATAATACACAAATGAACTCACATCTTTTAGCTACTTTTCTACATAGGCACCAAGTTTCTCAACACATTTCTCCCATCGTGGTACCAGTTTCAGTATTCTGTTCATAGAAGTCCGTTCGGTTGGAGTATAGTCATCTGCGGACAGGTGATTGCACTTCTTCATCGGTCACAAAGCGATGGTCGGCCAGGAATTTCTTCACGGGCGCAAACAGATGAAAGTCCGATGGTGCAAGGTCTGGACTGTATGGCGAATGCTGGAGCACCTCCCGACCAAATGTGTTGATTTTCTCACGAACAGAAGCCGCAACATGGGGGCGAGCATTGTCATGAATAAGTTTGACATCGTCAGCATTAATGTTACGCCGTTTGTCACGAAGGGCACGACGCAACTTTACCAAGGTTTGAATATAGGCTGCAGCATTCACAGTGGCCCCGTGTTTAGCAAAGTCCACCAATAAAACATCATGCATAACCGAGAAGACTGTCAAAAGCACTTTCTTTGCAGTTTGCGTCACTTTGAATTTTTTCTCTACTGGGGAAGCAGCATGTTTCCGCTTCATAGAGGACTGCTTTGTTCCGTGCGTGTAGTGATACCCCCAGGACTCACCACCAGTGACAATTCCTTTCAGACAATCATGCTCTTCTTCAGCGTAACGCTTTGTGGTCCAACCATGTCATCATTCGCTGGCTCTTATGGTCGTCTGTCAAGTTCTTTAGCACCCAGCGGGCACTAACTTTATGAAATTTCAATGTGTCATGCACGATATCGTACACAGCATCGTATGAAATGTTGAACGGCTGAGATAAGGATCGCAGTTAGATCCGCCGGTCGTTCAAAATTGTCGCCTCAATGCCTGTGACATTCCTCTAGGTTGCAGCTGGCTCACGCTTCTCTCGGTAGAGCTGCACATGCAAAACAAATTGTGTCTGTAGTGAAAACTTCAAACTATATCTCGGTGAAAAATCAACATCCCAGCCGCAATACCAACGCAGAAAAAAATTATTGTGCGTTACTTTCCGATCCAATCTGATACTTCCAAGGAAATTAAAACAACGTTTCTGAACACATTTCATCTTTGCCTCAACACCTTTAATAATGTTTGATCGAAATAATATCAACTGCAAGAGAACAACTTTCATAATGGACGATAGTTTTGGCAAATCCAATAATTAATATCTCTAAATAAAGCACCTACGAAACACTCCCTTTCACAAAGGAATGGTATATGGCAGGCATATCCATTTAGTGAGTTGTGATGCAAACGTGAGTTGCAAGCATCGGGCACTGTGAGACATAATGTTTCCTCCCTCAACCCCTTCCACTACCATTGCATGACAGAGAACCGTAACATGCCTTAGGCCTTATACTTGTTTGGATGGTAATGATAGTATTATTATTATTATTATTATTATTATTATTATTATTATTATTATTATTAGAGTATATGATTATGTCTCGTGACCAGAATATTGCACGAAATGGAAATATAAAAATTGGAGATTTATCCTTCGAAGAGGTGGAAAAATTCAAATATCTTGGAGCAACAGTAACAAATATAAATGACACTCGGGAGGAAATTAAACGCAGAATAAATATGGGAAATGCCTGTTATTATTCGGTTGAGAAGCTCTTATCATCCAGTCTGCTGTCCAAAAATCTGAAAGTTAGAATTTATAAAACAGTTATATTACCGGTTCTTCTGTATGGTTGTGAAACTTGGACTCTCGCTCTGAGAGAGGAACATAGGTTAAGGGTGTTTGAGAATAAGGTGCTTAGGAAAATATTTGGGGCTAAGCGGGATGAAGTTACAGGAGAATGGAGAAAGTTACACAACGCAGAACTGCATGCATTGTATACTTCACCTGACATAATTAGGAACATTAAATCCAGACTTTTGAGATGGGCAGGGCATGTAGCACGTATGGGCGAATCCAGAAATGCATATAGAGTGTTAGTTGGGAGACCGGAGGGAAAAAGTCCTTTAGGGAGGCCGAGACGTAGATGGGAGGATAATATTAAAATGGATTTGAGGGAGGTAGGGTATGATGATAGAGACTGGATTAATCTTGCACAGGATAGGGACCAATGGCGGGCTGATGTGAGGGCGGCAATGAACCTTCGGGTTCCTTAAAAGCCATTTGTAAGTAAGTATTAGAGTTCTTTCACTTGTACCACAGAATGTATGTATGCATTAACCTAGAAGCGTGAACATTTTTTTTTTCTTTTACAAATGAACATTGTGAAATCATAATACAGGATACGAGTAGCCTATATTGGACAAGAATCTTTTGGACAATTATGTGTGACTATCAGATATAATGCAGGATTTTTAAGTTGTCTTTGCTCGAGTCAATGAAGATTAGGGAACAGTAATGGCTAAACATAATTTTTACTTATTATTTCATACATTGCTGCCAGAAAGTCAAAAGAAGGATAGCAATAGCCAAGGAAGCTTTTA
Source organism: Periplaneta americana (assembly GCF_040183065.1). Taxonomy (NCBI): domain Eukaryota; kingdom Metazoa; phylum Arthropoda; class Insecta; order Blattodea; family Blattidae; genus Periplaneta; species Periplaneta americana. The sequence goes on from NC_091129.1 coordinate 160,453,473, forward strand.
ATAGAAAAAGGAGCATCTTATGCGGACCTGTGAAAAAATAATTAAGAAAGAGACTAGTGAAGTGCTTTGTATGGAGTGTGGCATTGCATGGAGGTAAAACATGGGCATTACGAGGACGTAAAGAGAAGCGAATAGAAGCATTTGAAATGTGGATAAGGGCAAGGATGGAGCGTGTGAAGTGGACAGACAGAAATAAGAAATGAGGCTGTGGTGGAAAGAGTGGGTGAAGAAAGAATGATGCTGAAATTGATCAGGAAGAGGAAAAGGAATTGGGTGGGTCACAGGCTGAGAAGAAATAGCCTACTGAAGGATGCACTGGAAGGAATGGTGAACGGGAGAAGAGTTCGGGGCAGAAGAAGATATCAGATGATAGACGACATCAATAAATATGGATCATATGAGGAGACAAAGAGGAAGGCAGAAAATAGAAAAGATTGTAGAATGCTGGGTTTGCAGTGAAAGAGCTGCCCTTGGGCAGAACACTATGAATGAATGAATATAAACGAAGTTCTTTACAGTGAATTATTGACTGAATTGATATAGGAACGGCGTAATTAATAATTTTTTAATAACAGCTCATTAGTATGCCAAATGCTATATAAAAGAAGCTTTACACTTTGGCTGACTAAAGAAAGTAACGTGTAGGCCTATTACGAGTAATTCATTTTCAAATAAATGCCGATTGTGTTATGTTTTAAAAAGTAACTGCAAGGAAATATTTCATGAAATAATTTTGTGTAAATATATATATAATTTATGTTGACTATTACACTTTTACTACGTCACACTACTTTCGACCAATAAAACGGTACTAAAGGACGTCTTTCAACCAATCATGGCTGCTTATCGCACAATTTTATCGCGTCCCTAGCATTTGTTTAATTTTATCGCGTCCCTAGCATTTGTTTATTTTTATCACTACCCTAGCATTTGTTTCTTTGTTCGCCAACATTTCAAACTGCACTGGTCTGGACGTCAAAAAACAGAAAATTACAAACCACTCCAGTCGATGCACAGCACTTTCAAATATGACTCGCATTGGCATTCAAGAACAAGAATTAATAAAGATCACTGGTCATATATGAAGAGCACCATTCGGAAATCCTGAATAAGTTCAGGGATACACCATGTACATCAACGAGTTTACTTCTTTTAAGCACACGTCCAATATAACATCAACTGAAACACCAACCACTAAAACATTCAAATTTGAAAATTGTACCTACTATCAATAATTGTTTCTTTTAAAATTATTCATGTTTATTTTTTATTTCACCATCGTTAATTGAAATGTTTCTTGTTTATTTCATCATCCCTAATTAAAACTTTTCTAACCCTTGTTTATATTATTTAGGTTATATTTGTTATAGCTTCTGCTATATGATATTATGGATAGTCACGTATCAGAGATTGTTTAATACTAAGATTTATTGAAAATCATCTGTCAAATGACGTTGATTACTGGGATCCGGATGATTGAAGTGAAATGCAAATGTTTTAATAAAAATGAAACTGAATCAACAAAGCCTTCTTGACTAGTAACAGTCCACAGAGTTCAATGAAGATTCCATAGTTGGCACAACTGATACCGGTAACAAGAAAACATAATCATAAAACACTACTGCCATCTAGCGTAACGTTGAGATGGTACAATAATACATTTGAAGACAGTTGTATTTTCGTAAGCCAATTAATATTTTATTGTTTTGGAGTACTTTGTTACTTCTAATCTTTATATACTTTCTTCTAATCGTGTAATAGTCAATTAAATCCCACTCGAGGTTTGATTTTCTCTAGATAAATCAAAACCTCTAGTGAGATTACTGTTGATAATTCGATAAATAAACAGTCATTGGTAACAGCTAAATGTAGTAATTTAGCCGCTGCTACACTTAGTGATTCGTATCAGCTACTCTCCATCCCTACTCCTCAAACGTAGACTGAAGTGTTGCAATCAGCAGTAATTCGGCGCTACCTATTGCTTTGGACAACCCTGGTATATGGTTCTACATATATACCTAGGTACACACCATCTCACTGACGTTGAAGAAACTCGTTGATCGAAAATGTCGTTAAATTTAAATTAGAACCCTTGACAGTGACATTGAGAAGATAGCATGTTGGGAGGAAGAAAATCTATAAAGATACTCACGATCTCACGTCATTGCAGGGAGACTCAGAACTGAAGGAATATTGGCGTGAGCTCAAACCATGTTGGTTATTTATCTCATTCATGGTTCGTCGTCCCACTGGTAGATGTTAAAAAATTTTTTGAAGGATAAACATTCGAAAAGAGCAGCGAGAGTGAGGAAATATATTGCTGACAGATGGCTCGGGTTCGATTCCAGGTCGGGGCAAGTTACCTGGTTGAGGTTTCTTCCGGGGTTTTCCCTCAACCCAATATGAGCAAATGCTAGGTAACTATAGTCGGACCATCGGATCTGTGCCTCCGTAAGATATTCGAACTGAACTCTAATTCCTTCTCAGCCTCGGTAATTCATTTCTCTCCCTGCATTCCTATCTCTCTCCCTTTCTGTCCCCCACTACTCACAATTTTGGCCTTCTTGCGGGACAGCTTACAATATTTGCACTTGCAGTCCAGTGTTGTCAACTCAACATGAATACTGTAGCACGGAGTGGTAAAAGAAATATTATTAAGTACGTAATAACATTTTGCGATGAAGAGAAACATACAGGTCAATATCTGTTTCCTAGGCAACGAAAAGAGCGGCTGCTATCACAGGTGAGGCTTATTTTATTTCAATTGATTATGTAGGCCTATTACTCTTGTTGACTTAACTAATACCAATAATATAACAGATCAGAACTCCTAATAAAGAAAATCAGGAGAGAGGGAGTCTGTGCAGGAGATGAAAAGCTAGAATCACCAGGGAAGAACTGATCAAGGGAACTTTTAATTATTGTAGATGATATGAACCGATGTATTTTAAGAAGAAAGATACAAGAATTTTATGCCGTTCAGAAAGAAGTTTCAACATTGAATAAATTACTGAAAAGTAATAATTTCCAAGGTTGGAGAGAAAAACTACGGAAAGTGATTCGAGACATGGGATTTAGGTTTAAAAAAAGTAGAAATACAATATGTATTTTGATTGAAAGAAATAATATTGTAGCATGGAGGACCAGTTATTTATGACACCGTTTGACGGAAGTTTGGCAACATCCCTATTCGGCAAGATTCGTGGCCTGCTGTTTAACGTGGTGGGAGGAGTAGAGGCGTTAACTTTTCCAAGAACGACGACAGCGCTGAAGAGGCACAGATCCGATGGTCCGACAATATCGGTGTTGGACCCCGGACTCATTTTACTGGCATTATCACCTTCATCTCATTCAGACGCTAAATAGCATTACTTACACGTCTCCTGTTTCATCATCATCATCATCATCATCATCATCATCATCATCATCATCATCATCATCATCATCTTTTGTTTCCCATGTTTCGGGCTTGCTCCGATGTAGAATCAACTGCGGGCGCCACCGAACTTGGAACCCGTGATAAGTGGTAATTAGTTGCTGGTGGTAGTGCTATGTACCGTGGATTTCTCTGGGATCAAGGTAGTTAATGAGACCAAGATTAAGGGACCGCGGTGGTGCCTACACGGAAAGGTACAGGGACATCATTTTATTTTTACTTCAATTTTTATTGTACCTGAGTTTTTTAATGTACTTCACTCCCACCCCTTCAACCGTCTTCCACACAGATCCAAGACGGCATATACAGTCATAGTAGCCACAGTACGTTCCAAAAATATGTTCGCATTTTCCAGTGACGAAAGAGCTTTCAATATTGAATCAATTTCGCACAGGTACTGTCGTCCATTTGCCTACGTCGTATCCCGGTTTCCCCAACCAGCTTTTATTCGCCAGCTAGTGGCTGGGCTGTCTTAGCTCTTTTCTGAGAACATTAATTTCTATTAGGAATTGGACGTCTACGTAATATTATACAACTGTTTAAAATAACTTAAATAAAAGGGCCTCGTTAAGTAATTAACTGTCACGTGATTTCCCTCCTTTCTACGACCCTACGACATAACCACTTGGACGGACAGTAGATAGTATGTCTGAGTAATTTTATCTTTTCGGGCAGAAGTGAAGATTGAATTTACAATACGTAAGGTACTCTTTTATAGAGTAGATACAGGATTATTTCAACATGAGTTACTAGTACGAAGAACGAAACTGGTAATTGGAATTAAGTATAATATGCTATAGTGCGATAATATGCACATTAGAACTGAAGCCTGTATCGAAATGTCTTTAAAATATCCATATTATGATTATTTTTCAATTTAACTTAATTCTCTATATTGTACGATAATGTGTTGTAGACAGTATAATATACACTGCATAATGAATACGTCCACATGGACAGCTCAGTTCGTGAGTAAAAACACTCATTGTTAATACAGTACTGTATTTTTATTAAACAAAAACCTAATGAAAATGATGAAACTCAAAAGCGCAATATTTCCTAGGTTACATAAATGGATGAACTACTTTTCTTCCCTCCTATACCTAGTAAAGTGATTTGTTTGTATATTACGTCAGTATCATCGAACTCCAGTCGTGGAAGGGGTAGCAAACGGCGTTGATCCAGAGGTATAGGCAAGTTAATATTAAAAATGTTGGTAAAAATAAAATTATGTCCCTGTATAAGGATTCTGTACTCTATTAGGGGAGATCGGAGCACTACAGGAGCGCGTCGCCAGTGTCTGCCAGCACATCCGATACCAACCAGAAGTGTTTCAAAGAGTGCGTGATTCCCTAACATGTAGGGCAAAAGGATGTATTACTATGAATGGACATCACATTGAGCATCTTCTATAGCGATGGTGAACAAGTGTTCTACGATATGAGTTTTAGGATCCATGTTTGTTAGACGTCCCGCGCCGTGGCGTCGTGGTCTAAGGCATCCTGCCTAGGACTCGCGTTACGGAATGCGCGCTGGTTCGAGTCCTCACGGGGGAAGAAATTTTCTCGTGAAATTTCGGCCAGTGTATTGGACCGGTGCCCACCCAGAATCGTGATGCACTTGGGGAGCTACGTACGATAGGTATAGAAAATCCGGTTTCGCAAACTAGCTATAACGGCTAGGAGGATAACCACAGATACCTCCATTCTGGTTGGATAATCGTCCACCTCTGTTTCGGCATGTGGACGTGAGGTCAGCAGCCGGCTGGTCGGTCTTGGCCCTTCATGGGCTGTAGCGCAATGGATTTACTTTACTTTTACCTTATGTTTGTTAGATGTTGTTTCTTGTTCGGTGCATACTACCTCCTCTCAAATTAGGGAATATTTTTAACATTCTGTATAGAGAAAGTATGGAAATGTCTTTCTTTCTTCGTCATGTTTACCTTCTCTGTACTTAAAGAATATACGTGTACATAGACTGTACCACACACTTGATTTCACGACTCAAATCTCAGAGAATTTGCCCTGGATCGAACTGTTAATCCGTACGATGGCAAGTCATCAGCTGGATGAGATATTACAGAATTTTGTTTTTAAATGGAGCATTAAGTTATTTTATGCTCGACCATGCCGAAATGTAGTAATTATACACATGGTAGTAGCCCTTTAATGCACCTCATTAAAGTACACCTATTCATTATAATTCAATTGTTCAGCCAATGAGAAATCACCTTTGTACTGATTGTACCATTATAAAACCGCAAGTATCGATTATTCTCGGATATGCAATCGAAAGACAATTAGCGAAAAGTCACGGAGGCTGGAAATCCAATACTGTCGCAGAAGGTTATGTTCTGTTACTATAATAATTAGCGTTCATTGTAAATAATATTCAAATAAATTCAATTTGTCATCTCGTTTTTCAATTCTAAATCAATTTCCAGGTTATATCAAGCCTAATGTTCATGTTATTCTCTAGATTATATCAAGGTCCATGACATTCGTGTTTCGGAAAAAAAATCAATACTTTCGCGTCTGCGCACATCTTACAATTCAGGTCAGTTCCACTCCTCACTTACATAACCATAACATCAATACTTCTGAATAATTTCAAGTTAGAAATATGGTCAAGCATAAAAAGCCGTATGAAACTTGCCTACATTGGTCATTAAGACGCTCGTATGAAAATTATGAAACTCGCCTGCGCTCGTTTCATAAACAAACATACTCGCGTCTTAATTACTACCATTATAGGCTCGTTGCATAATGTACTATTATGCTCGACCATGCCGAAATGTAGTAATTATACATCTGGTAGCAGACCTTTAATGCATGTCATTAAAGTACACCTACTCATTAAAGGTCAGGTCTTTCAGCCAATGACGACTCAGGTTACAACTGTTCAGCCAATGACAGGTCAGCTTTCTACCGTTATAAAACCGCAAGTATCGATTATTCTCGGATATGCAATCGAAAGAGAATTAGCGAAAAGTCACGGAGGCTGGAAATCCAATACTGTCGCAGAAGGTTATGTTCTGTTACTATAATAATTAGCGTTAATTGTAAATAATATTCAAATAAATTCAATTTGTCATCTCGTTTTTCAATGTCTAATTTAATTTCAATGTTATCTCTGTAGGTTCTTATGGCCTAGCAAGGTCAATGTGGACATCTGTTCCTCGGAAAAAAAATCAATACTTTCGCGTCTGCGCACATCTCAACATACGGGACATTGCTCAAGGTCAGATACAATAAAATTAATAATATCAAGTTAGAAATATGGTCGAGCATAAAAAGTCGTATGAAACTCGCCTATAATGGTAATTAAGAAGCTCGTATGAAAATTATGAAACTCGCTTGCGCTCGTTTCCTAAATATCCATACTCACTTCTTAATTACCTTCATTATAGGCTCGTTGCATAATGTACTATTTTGTTCTTAGCAGAATTTGAAAACAACGACAAAAATGTTACGACATTCTGCAGAATTTGGCTGGCAGCAACTTCTTTATTTTTGTAGTGACATCCAAAGCTGCGAACTACGGAAGCCGGTTTCTACGATGTCCATAACTCACTGTTACATTTAAAATGCCCCACCTGAAATCTCCTCCTGGCAAGCCACGTGCTTCAAGGTTTATCTTAAAAATAGGAAATTGGAATAAGCAGCATTCCTTCCTTCCTTGCAGCATTCTAATGTTTCTTACCACCGCAAGAAGTGTCGCCTTACAGCCCGGCTCGCACTTGACAGGATTCAGCAAAGTGCTGGGTTCACATCAAACAGGCTTAGCGACGGCAGAGAGCATGTCGATACGAATTTAAATCTAATTTCAATGATATTATGGTCACCGGTACTAGACAACGAGCATGCACAGATCATATATTGGAAGCTTATCATTCTATAGCGTTAAATACATAAATAAATTAATCAATAAATTAATGCTGATGTAAAATGAACGAAATATTTCCTCACACCTATTGTTCGTTTTGTAACAATACATTTTCTTTATCTTACTGCAAATTATATTAACTTTTATACTTCATTTTATTTATTTATTTATTTATTTATTTATTTTATTTTAAATCCACCACCAACAGAAGCAGGCTTCCAATTACAGGTGGCTTACACAGATACATACACAAAATACATAATAAGAGAAAAAACAACAAAACAAACAACACAAACGAAAGAAAGAAAATACATAATGGTAATAGATGCTAGAATATTATAATATTACAGTTAATATAGTGCCAAATGTCAATATAATGATGCAAAATTATTTAAAAACTTGAGTAAAAACATTATAATTTAAATATCTAAGGAAATACAATGCTTTTTAATATTGTATGAAATTTTTCAATTGTTAAACTGAAATCCAATTGAGAATCACAGTTTAAAGACAGAGAGTTGTAAGTATTACACATAACAAACAATGGAGAATTCTTGAAGAAAACAGTTCTAGGAATAGGAATAATAAAAGGTTGCCTATGACGTAATTCTGTTCTTTTTACATTGAACTGAAGGGATTTAAGAAAATCACAGTTATTCAATATACCATTAACAGTCTTATAGAGTAAAATTTGGCTATTTATTAATCGTCGAGATTTTAAAGTTTTATAATTAAATTCAAAAAGTAACTGATTATATTAAATTTGCTTGTCATAAGACGATACGTGATGTTTTTTTAAATATAAATAACGTAAAAATCTCTTCTGTATCCTTTCTATTTGCATCTGATGGGACTGGAACTGAGGTGACCATATTACAGACGCATACTCTAGCTTACTTCTAACCATAGTTTTATAGAGAGTATCAATAGTATTTATATTTTTTAATTCTTTTGTATTTCTGATTATAAATCCTCTGATTGAGGTTCTGGCTGATATGTAGTACCAGGCAGTACACAGTGGCGGCTCCTGCATATTTCTTAAGAGGAGGAAAGAAGTTAACAGCGCAAAATGATATCTTCTTGAGAGAAACATGCTACAAATTAGCCTACATGCATATATGTAAGACCAGGTAGTGTTGGGGTTGGCCTTCCTCCCTTTTGTATAGCAATAATCTGTTTTTGTAAACTGAGTCTCCTAAATTGTCCAAAACATAATATGTTTTCATTTCCATTCATTGTTGAATAATTGCAAAATTAACAATTACAAGGAAATTCACAACCTCGCAGCATTTTTCACGCACACTACAGCATCACACGTGTTGGAAGAGACTAGCTATTAATACGTAACCGCAACCATTTTACAGAAATGAGAATGAGAAATAATCTGTTAGGAAAGCTAGAAAACTGCAACCACCCACGTGGTCTGTGTTGTCACATGTACATTTTACAAGTTCAGTATCACATGCTTTTGAAGAATGTCAGTTCTTGTAGAGTCATATTACCATTATTGTTCAAAGCTGCCGGAGGCCGATTAATTTTTTTAGTTAAAAATAATGTAGTTTGCAGTACTTTCAATTACAAAGATATTCGTGCAAAACTGACAACTTGGCTGTTGTCCTGTCTAGTAGACAATGAATGGAAGTGAATTTCAGGGGCCAAAAAGATCTGCGATACTAACTTAGAACTACTTCCTCTTTGTTTTATTATAAATCCAATGTCAACTTTCAGATATCCTCGAAAATTTCAAACCATAAATAGTAGCTTTTATAAAGTGCAATGAATAACCTATTTTGATCTATAATTAAAAAATATATATGGTGTCTTTCATAGCTTTGCGTTAAAACTGTTTTTATTGTGTCTCCTCCTACATGTGTTATAGTCTGGTTGAATGTAGCATCGTTAAATGGCAGCGGTAGCGTGCTTGCTGCAAGACCAGTCGGTTTCTATTTCCCGCCCGTGCGCTGATTCAGAGGAGGATCTCCTCCCTATCCGTTCAATGGATTGACATTCCTCCACACAAACAATCTCGCATCCTTCTCACAGTTTTCTAGTAGCACATGAGTGCGCTTCGTTAAAAACTCGATCAACCGAGGTTTTCTTATAGCTTTGAACTTAAAAATTATCGGATCTTCCTCGAATTTCAAGGCATATATTTCATTTGGTATTTACGTTCAAAAGAAGAAAAATGTGGGGAGGACGTTCCTCCCTTCCCTCCCCCGAGGAACCGCCAGTGGCAGTACATCTCACTTACGTTATGTGGCAGAAGAAGAAAGGGCTCCCAGGAAAAAGGAAGCAGCTCCACTTTTACAAAATTGTGGAAAACAACAAAAACATTATAACAAATTCAAAATTTAAGTGAGCTTATTCCCTTGGGGGGGGGGGAGTAAAATATAAACAAATAATGGAGCTAATCTCTTTTTCTAATAAGTAATGCCATTAATTTCAGGAGGTTAGTTTTTGCTCTTTTTCCGAGATAAAATTGCTTTACATGAAACATTACATAGCGTGTTTTGGGAAAGCCATTGATTTAATTCCCGATATGCTCAGTTAATTTAAGAGAGCGGTGTATTATGATAATAAATGACAAATAATTTTAATTTTGTCCTTTAAATACGAGGGGGATCCAGGAAATAACGACCGTTCGTGCATACCCGCAGCGCAGCTGACTCCCCTTCCTTGTTTGAAGGTCAACTGGCTTCCTTAACATTAGAGATGGGTAAAAAATAACACAACAGTTATTTTGGAACTGTTCCGGTCTCGGAACTGTTGCAAAAATGAACAGTAGGTCGGAACCTGCTGTTCCGAAATAACAGTGTTCCGACTCCGAGCTGCTCACTTGCCCAGCTGTTGCGGGCTCGCAGTACCGCGTTGCACAAGGTATGTTCCGACTCCGAGATAACAGTCGGAACGTCGGAGCTTGTTCCGATGAACCAACAACAGCTGCAGTTACACTGTTCTCGTTGTTCTTTATGTTGTACTTGGAACTTCGTTGGATGAAGTTGGTACTTGAAACTCTCACGTGGTTGGAGGGGGGCGCATGGAAATTGAAATCCTTGCGGTGGCGCGAACTTTAATATCAACATTTGTAAGACTGGCCAATCATCTGTAATGTTATAGTAAGTATTTAATAATCTGTAATATTCATTCCCGCTTTATAGTTTATTTCACCATTAGTTGACTAATTCTGTTTTATAAACATTCTACAAAGTCATAAAGTACGCATACTATTATTAATTCATTGATCAGCTGATTCTATACAAAGGTTAAAGTCGTAAATGGTAATGAGTGGTTTAGTTACAATGTCTGTATGTCGTTTGTTGAGGTTAAGTCTGACAAGCACAAGTTTTTGTGCTATCTTCTCTGTTATCAAAGAACGACAAAAATGTTGTAGCATTATTTGTTGGAAACTACCCATATAAGTACTGATTTGGAGAGCGAGGTTTAATGCGAAGTTTAAATTACACTTTGGTAAAGATGCGATTCCAACATTTTACTAACCCACTGCGGGGTTTCCAGGTTTCAGTACTGCCAATATATATCTTTTTTATTTATGAAATTGTAATATTTATTATTATTATTATTATTATTATTATTATTATTATTATTATTATTATTATTATAACTGTGCATTAAGAAAAGTAAAAATAAAAATTAATGATTTGTTTTTTTTTTATTATGTAATAGAGAGAACAGAAATTACATACCATATGTTTTAAATGTTATGTTATTTTTTTTTAGTTGGCTACCATGTCTTTATAACTTTATGTACGAAAACAAAGTGTTGTATTCTATCCTTGTAGTCAACAGCTGTGTAATTACTAACATTAAGCTTTTGAGTTCTGTCCGCATGCACAGCAATTTTCCAAAATCGATTCGAATGTGCATTGCAGTGCCATCTATACATAAGAATGTGTACTATGTCATGCCTATGAGTGTGAGCTGCATGGTGTTATTTGTCTATGGTGAAGAGGGAGGGTACTGTACCGTTCGTTTGAACGACTCAACGACTCCGACTCATCACCACTGGTGACTGTTATTTCGGAACTGTTATTTGGAACATAGCATTTTTTCGGAACCGGAACCGTCGGAACTGTTCCGGGAAAAGAACAACTTCGCCCATCACTACTTAACATGTGTTCTCATAATGTTGTGAGTACTGGTTGCAACAAGTCGCCATTATGCATTTTGTGTTACTTCAAAATGAACGACGTGATTGATAATCCCGCCGACTGTGAGGTGAGGAGTGTGATTCGATTTTTGAATGCCCAACATTTGAAACCTGCAGAAATTTACCGGCAATTGAAAGAAGTGTATGGTGATACTGTAATGAATGAAAGAAATGTGAGAAAATGGTGCGAAATGTTCAACAATGGACATTTGTTCGCCCACTGTCACTTCAAAATAAAGTTTTTTCCAATTTGACAAGGGAAAATTAGGGAACCTTTCATGATGTGGAGACAGCATTACTCCGTGACTCCATCTATTCTAAAAGACAACGCAGAGGATCATGTTGACAAAACACTAATATTAATGTCCCAGAAGAGATTCGTACATGACCATTGCTTTCACAGAACGTTAAATTTGTTTAGCTCACCAGCTGCGTACATGGTATGCTATATCAATATTTATACTTCACTTAATTAACAACAGTTAAAGGACGAGTGTTATCGCACAGACATGTCACTGACCAGTTCAAGGACAAATTTGTTTACTGTGAACACTGATAGCGGAAGGAAGGAAATCCGCAGACTAACTTTGTGCTAATGTTACACATTATTGAAACTTGTTAATAAATGCAGAACGCCATGGTTCTTAATTAAATGGAAAACCACTCAATGTAAAAGTGATAAGACCGCTACTTCGTGAATACTTGTCCAACCTTCCCGACAATACAAACGCGCAGTTGGAATTATCGGACACTGCAGCTATCGAACTTTTTAATAAGCACAATTTTTGGTTTTCAAATGAAAATTTATTTCTACAGATGACGTTCTAAAAACTGTGTCTTCCATAAAAATCACTAACGACAAAGATTATGATTATAGTCCTGCGCTTGGTTACTTTGAGTACAAGTTAGGTGTACATGGATTATAGGCTTCGTTTGGAACGGAGAGCTCTGAGTCGTCTTTCCGCTCCGCTCTTTACATCTGCTTATTCCTATAGGCCAGTGATGTCAAAGCAAGCGCATTTTTGACAGTCATCGGTCTGTCTCCGTGAAGTGCAGGCGTGTTCACTGTCATCGTTTATCATCCACAACTCATTCATGTTTTTTTTAAAATAGTTAGTCACCGGTCGGTGTGGTACTTCGGTGCTATTTATTCAGTACATAAGAGAATACAATTTTACATTAGAGAATTTAGCTGGCTACATGGGATCATTGAATTGAACCCGAGGCCAAGAAAGAGAACGAAGAAGAAAAAGAAAAAGCCTATTTTTCTGACCTTGACGTCGTGTGCGGGCAGCAAGCGCTAAGTATGGAAAGAGGAAGGGTTGTGTATATGAATAAGCAGCCTGTTGGATTAAGAAAACAGTGGTGCACAAACTTCAAACGGAACGTGATATTTTATATCGTTATTTTTATATGGCTTCTTTCTGTTTAATATTATCTATGTTGTCTGTAAAACAAAAGTACTAACACTGATTTCTTAATATTGCACTTGTGTTTTAAATCTTAATAACATAATAGAGAATTAAGAAGGAATATTCACATAAATTCCATAGTAGTATAATATTATACTGTATTAAGTGGATGAAACACATCATCATTAAAGAAAGTGATATTCCAAAGAAAGAGATTTAGTATGACATGATAAGTTGGAATTTATATTGATGGTATCTTTAGCCTTACAAAAGTAATCAATAAACTAATTAAAACAATATTACAGTACAAAGCAAAGTTACCTAGGTACTGTATCTGTTTTAAGTGTAACTAATATTACATAACAAAACTCTTATCGCATTATGCTTTTAAGGTGATATTTGTGAGCAATTTCATATCATCAGAATATTAAATTATTTTCTCGAAATCTGCTGAAGCTATAGAGCTAACATTTTTACAACACATAGGCACGTATCTTTTGCTTATGATGTAACAGTAGTTGCTTTGTTAATTCATTTCCTTACAAACAATTTCCATGCGAATATTTTAAAAAATTTCAATACAATGTCTTCAGTAATACTTGTATACGGTATATTAGATTTACGAAAACATTCTCTAAGGCTACTAAATAAATAGGCCTATACCTGAAAATTTCACTTTTCTCTACGAAAAGTTGAGAAAATATTCCTTTTGAATAAAAAAATCAAACTTGTGAAAAATGAGCATTAAAATTAAAACTTACATTCTTATAATGTACTTATACTTCTCAGGCAAATCTAAAAATTAACATGGATACAGTTTTAATAAGTTCTCTTCCCTTTATCTATTGAATCAGTGCTGGCCATCCCTGAATATAGCTCGACCAAGCGGCATATACCAGCTCTTTCGTCTGTCTCTTTCCTTTCCGCTGTAAAGCGCTCAGGCTCTCCTGGGCTCTAAAGCGCGCGCTTGCTCCTGTGGGCATCAATTGACATGCCTGCTATAGGCACTGGACAATGATACTAATGTATCAAATATAGCGTCACCAAACTCAGGACTCTAGTAATGAGAGATTAATGAGGTTTCCCTCTGTTCCGCATATAGCGGATCCAGTAGTCTACTATAACGAGGTAACTCGATGTTTTTACGGTTTTGAATTAGCTACTTCAGTGTGTTATTTAAGCAGTAAGTTTAGAGATCCATTATGGTTTCTTAAGCTAAATAATTTATTTAAAAATCTGTTACACATCATTACAACACATGATGCACAGAACCTATTTCCTAATTATCTCAAAAGTTAGGTTTGCAGTTATCAAGTTATAACACGCGAATTCTCATGATTAGCGCTAGGATTTTGATGACCCATAAATCATGAAAAAATGTCCTAAAAACAATGCATTTATGACCTAAAATTCTTTCAAAAATGCCCTTAAAAATGCCCTAAAAATCGATCTTACATAATTACCTTAGTAGGAAAAGAGGTTTTGTACTAGTACTTAATATGCATTTAAAAATAGGCTTAAGGACTTTACTAATAGACGGTAATTATACACAGTATTTAAAGGGTGTAAATGATATGTTGTTATTGAAGTGTTGTATCAGTGAAGTGTGTTGTATCAGTGAAGAAGTATGTCGTGTCAGTGAAGTGTGCTGTGTAAGTGAAACGTGTTCCTGTCAGTGAAGCTTCATAGTTTATAGTGGCAGTGCAAAAAATTTGAACAGTGAAATTTTTTTTGAAGTGTTAGTGAAATCAGGATAGAATCAGTGAAATGTGTCGTAGTTCCAGTGCAGTGAGTGAGTTGACAGCGAAATGAGTGTAATGTTGAAAGGTACTTGTGCAGATATGAACATATACTCGTGGGTTTTAGTTCGATCTTAGTTTTAAGATACAAATTAGAATATTTCAAATGTTATTTTAAGTGATCGTTTCATTTAATTTAGTATATTCCTTGTTGTTGTTATTATTATTATTATTATTATTATTATTATTATTATTATTATTATTATTAATTATTAGTATCATTATTAATTGTATTTTTAATTAATAAGTTTATTATTGTCATTATTGAGTGTAATTAGTTACCACTGCCACCGGGTATATACCCATTGCAGTGTGAATAAATACATACATACATACATTTAGACTAGTAATTAAATTAAATTTTACATAATGCTTTCTAAGTAGTACACTTAAATTATTTTATCTGATGTGGCTAAGCGGGATGAAGTTACAGGAGAATGGAGAAAGTTACACAACACAGAACTGCACGCATTGTATTCTTCACCTGACATAATTAGGAACTTGAAATCCAGACGTTTGAGATGGGCAGGGCATGTAGCACGTATGGGCGAATCCAGAAATGCATATAGAGTGTTAGTTGGGAGACCGGAGGGAAAAAGACCTTTAGGGAGGCCGAGACGTAGATGGGAGGATAATATTAAAATGGATTTGAGGGAGTTGGGGTATGATGATAGAGACTGTCTTAATCTTGCACAGGATAGGGACCGATGGCGGGCTTATGTGAGGGCGGCAATGAACCTTCGGGTTCCTTAAAAGCCATTTGTAAGTTGTAAGTTTCCATGTATGATCGTTCACCTCTGCGTCGGCATGTGGACGTGAGGTCAGCAGTCGACTGGTTGGTCTTGGCCCTTCATGGGCTGTAGCACCATAGATTTACTTTACTTTTAGTTTCCGTGCAGTCTACCATAAGGCCACTCTTATCTGGAATTAGCAGGTATAGAGGAGTCTATACTGAAGGGGTGGTTAGACTGATCCATTACGTGGAGTGTACTAGGTTAAAATGGCAATATTTGTGTAGAAAAACGATTAAAATATTATACAAAATAATGAGTATTAATGGACAAAATGTGTAAAGAAAATATAAAAGGAATTAGACATTATTTTACATTAATAATGGGGATTTATGACCAAAATTAAATGAAAATGCCTAAAAAATGACCGAATAAAACAAAAGATGCTCTTATGAGTTGAAATAGGCAAAAAATGCAAAGAAAATGTCCTAACAAATATGTCTTAAAACACTCAGTTTATCACATAACATATAAATACTAAAGCGGCTGTTTCTGGCTTACTACAGAGTGATTTATATAGAACTGACACATTTCTTTCATTAATTGTTTCAAAACGAATTGTGCTAGCGACAACTTATTATACCTAAAATGTAGAGGAATTCTGGGAGATTATTTACCTCTATAGCAAATGTTGTCCGGCGTTGTCAAATCCGGAGATCTCGGTGGCCATAGGTTCCTGGAAATTATTCGGTCGTCACATAACGGGATAAATGGAACCATGCTTCATCTGTGAACCATGTGATGGACAATATGGCAGGATTTTGTACAATGAACGTCTGAAACCAACGACAATAATTCAATCTCTTATCCTTATCTGGTTTCTGTAGCTGATGAACAACCGTAACCCTATATGGCTTTAGGCTCTCTGACACATTGAGTAGGTGTACCCTGTCTCCTGCGACAAACGTCTTAATGATTTTTTGGGTGACTGCTCCAGTCGTGCTCTTACGTCAACAACAACCGTGGGAAGCCTAGATGAACGATGCTTGCCCTTTTCACTCACCAGAGATCCAGTTGTTTCCAATTTGTTTACCAGTCCCAGTATTGTGTTTCTTTTGGGAGAATTGCGAACACCAAATTCTCTCTGGTATGCCCTTTGAGTAGCTGTAATTGATGGAGCAGTCACCCAAAAAATCATTAAGACGTTTGTCGCAAGAGACAGGGTACACCTACTCAATGTGTCAGAGAGCCTAAAGCCATATAGGGTTACGGTTGTTCATCAGCTACAGGAACCAGATAAGGATAAAAGATTGAATATTGTCGTTGGTTTCAGACGTTCATTGTGCAAAATCCTGCCATATTGTCCATCACATGGTTCACAGATGAAGCATGGTTCCATTTATTTTATTTTTGTAGGTTATTTTACGACGCTTTGTCAACATCTTAGGTTATTTAGCGTCTGAATGAGATGAAAGTGATAATGCCGGTGAAATGAGTCCGGGGTCCAACACCGAAAGTTACCCAGCATTTGCTCATATTGGGTTGAGGGAAAACCCCGGAAAAACCTCAACCAGGTAACTTGCCCCGACCGGGAATCGAACCCGGGCCACCTGGTTTCGCGGCCAGACGTGCTAATAACCGTTACTCCACAGGTGTGGCGGTTCCATTTATCCGGTTATGTGACGACCGAATAATTTCCAGGAACCTGTGGCCACCGAGATCTCCGGATTTGACAACGCCGGACAACATTTGCTATAGAGGTAAATAATCTCCCAAAATTCCTCTACATTTTAGGTATAATAAGTTGTCGCTAGCACAATTCGTTTTGAAACAATTAATGAAAGAAATGTGTCAGTTCTATATAAATCACTCTGTAGAAAAAAGATGCAATTTCATCAAAATCCTAGCCCTACTCATGATGATAAGTCTATTATCACCACCATCAACAGTAAACGAAGTTATAATTTTGTTGCAGTGAACAATTTCTATTCGGAATCATGTAACACTCCAGTTCTTCTCTGCCAGGAAGTTATAGGGTGCCGGTATATAAAAATATATCTAACACCTTTGAACATACATATTGACTCAGTCGTCGCCAGGGTTACCAAGGACGCTCTCGTGTTGGTAGACACACGTTCATAAAATAAGCTAAAATATCCCGTGAGGAATTTGTTACAAATGAGCATACCAACGTCTGGTGTAAATGTCGCACATCGCGAAACTATTTCAATAATTCAACACGCTACTGTAGACTCAACAGTTTTGGGCTTTTCAATCCAAATTTGTTACATGGGCGTGAGGAATGTATGCGATTGGACAGAAAGCATTCCCAGCATCCTCTATGGATTGAAAGGGTGGCCCGGAGCCAATTTCTATCGGTAGAGAATTACTCTTCCCCCTCCATAGGCCTATATAAAATTGTAATGAACTACAATCGAATGCAGTATTATTTTTCCAGTCTTCATAATTATTACTGATTCCCGGACACTTTTTCCTTATACAGGGACATCATTTTATTTTTACTTCAATTTTTATTGTACCTGAGTTTCTGAATGTACTTCACTCCCACCCCTTCTACTAATGAAGTTCACCCGTCCTCCACACAGATCCAAGACCGCATATACAGACATAGTAGCCTTACGGTCATAGTAAACAGTACGTTTCAAAAATATGTTCGCGTTTTCCAGTGACGAAAGAACTTTCAATATTGAATCATTTTGGCACAGGTACTGTCGTCCATTTGCCTACGTCGTATCCCGGTTTCCCCCACCAGCTTTTATTCGCCAGCTAGTGGCTGGGCTGTCTTAGCTCTTTTCTGAGAACATTAATTTCTGTTAGGAATTGGATGTCTACGTAATATTATACAACTGTTTAAAATAACTTAAATAAAAGGGGCTCGTTAAGTAATTAACTGTCATGTGATTTCCTCCCTTTCTACGACCCTACGATATAACCACTTGAACGACAATAGATAGTATGTCTGAGTAATTTTATCTTTTCGGATCGGGCAGAAGTGAAGATTGAATTTACATTACGTAAGGTAATCTTTCATATAGCAGGTACAGAATTATTTCAACGTGAGTTACTAGTACGAAGGACAAAACTGATAATTGGGATTAGGTACAATAGTCTATAGTGCGATAATATGCACATTAGAACTGAAGCCTGTATCGAAATGAACGGCCACCATTTAAAAAAATGTGTTTAAATACCCATATTATGATTATTTTTCAATTTAATTTCATTCTCTATATTGTACTCTAATGTGCTGTAGACAGTATAATATAGGCCTACACTGCATAATGAATACGTCCACATGGATAGCTCAGTTCGTGAGTAAAAACACTCATTGTTAACACTGTACTGTATTTTGATTAAACAAAAACCTAATGAAAATGATCAAACTCAAAATCGCGATATTTCCTTATTTACGTAAATTGATGAACTACTTTTCTTCCATCCTATATCTAGAAAAGTGATTTCTTTTTATATTACGCCAGTATCATGGAACTCCAGTCGTGGAAGGAGGTAGCAAACGGTATTGATCCAAAGGTAGAGCCAGGTTAATATTAAAAATGTTAGTAAAAATAAAATGTTGTCCCTGTATAAGTTTTTCCTAAAACTCATATTTCGGGATATTTTCCTAACTCGAACCCAACCCCTTCCGACTTGCAGAGCAACGTCTTGGCTGCGATGCTACGGGACGCTCCGCACAGAAACATCTCTTGCAGAATTTGCACTAGGAGTGACATGACCTCAGAATGTAGGCTACAACTTAATAGGGATATCCTGAACTAGCACCAACAGATAGCGCGCGTGTACTTTGAGGGATGCGCTTTGCGTGTGCATTTGTTTTCCAGTATATAAATATTGAGGGTTTACATAGGGAATTAGTACATTAAATACTCTTAAAAACAACTCAAAATGGCAAATTTTTGTTGTGTTCCTATATGTAAAACCAGGGAATGCGTTTTATCTTCATTCACGTCCCAAAATATCCTGGATATATGCTTCGAACCTTAAAAATTTAACTAATGAAATTGCGCTTAGAAAGCGTTAGCAATTAAACAAAAATAATTACTTCAAGTAAGGAATTGCTGGCTACAGTTTCATTTTGGAAGAGGGAATAGTAAATTAATAAAACATATGCAACCTCGCAGCAAGCTATGTTAGCTTATATATTGTTTTTATGTACCGAAGTACATATGATATTTCCATGCAGATATTCTGCGTCATCATACGATGGAAGAGTAATGGAACGGAGAAAAATTCTCTCCGGCGCCGGGATTTGAACCCGAGTTTTCAGCTCTACGTGCTGATGCTTTATCCACTAAGCCACACCGGATACCCACCCCGGCGTCGGACAGAATTGTCTCAGATTAAGTGCGCTTATTCCGTCGGATCCCGGCCAACTATTCACTCATAACGAGTGCACCTCAGCACATGTGTGGACTTCAGTTCTACGTTCATAGACATCTCTGTCGTAGTGCAGAGGGCGGCCACTGGAGGGAACCCAAGATTTGGAACTTAATCTGAGACAATTCTGTCCGATGCCGGGGTGGGTATCCGGTGTGGCTTAGTGGATAAAACATCAGCAGGTAGAGCTGAAAACCCGGGTTCAAATCCCGGCGCCGGAGAGAATTTCATTCCATTACTCTTCCATCATATGTTAGCTTAGATTATATTCAGTATTTCTAGGAGTCTCCGAAGTTTACGCCTGAAGTAAACTCTCGTTTAACTGAGATGTATATTATCCACGATAGTGAAATCCATTTCGTGAATAATGTTTTTAATGTGCTGTAGATTAATTACTAAAACCATGTTTTTACTTCAAATTTTCAAAATCATCCTACATAGTATTCAAAACTGCATGTTCTTAACCTACAAAACACAGGAATAATCATGATATTACTGCGATCATATGATATCATCTTATCAAACACTGAAATTACGATATCGCAACTGTATGTCCGTTGTCTAAAAATTCCTATGGTTGTTTGGATAAAGCCTACACTTCTCTGAAAACACACATACACTCTCTCCCTTTGGAAGAAAAGAGAAGAAGAAATTCTGTATTTTGAAGAGTTTGAGGATATGTAGTGTTCACTCAAAAAAGTAGTAAATTTGCCAGTAAACACTTTTCATGTGTAGTAGCCAATTGCATTACTGTAATGGAGCATACTGAATAAAAAGAGAAAAAAATAACATACTTTTTTCAGAAAATAATTCCTATAACGCCATAGGGTCTTTATAACAACAACAACAACAACAATAACAATAATAATAATAATAATAATAATAATAATAATAATAATAATAATAATAATAATAATAGGCTTATTCTGCAACCTTCAATAAATAAAGTTTAACTATTGTAATACAGTCCCGCGCCGTGGCGTCGTGGTCTAAGGCATCCTGCCTAGGACTCGCGTTACGGAATGCGCGCTGGTTCGAGTCCTCATGGGGGAAGAAATTTTCTCATGAAATTTCTGCCAGTGTATGGGACCGGTGCCCACCCAGCATCGTGATGCACTTGGGGAGTTACGATAGGTAGCGAAATCCGGTTGCGAATACCAGCTATAACGGCTGGGGGGATCATCGTGCTAACCACACGATACCTCCATTCTGGTTGGGTGATCGTCCACCTCTGCTTCGGCATGTGGGCGTGAGGCCAGCAGCCGGCTGGTCGGTCTAGGCCCTTCACGGGCTGAAGCGCCACGGATTATTATTATTATTATTATTATTATTATTATTATTATTATTATTATTATTATCATCATCATCATCATCATCAAACACTGCATTTGAACTTTCTGCAACTAGAGGGAAAAAATAGGAGGAATTCAATCTCCATAGTCCCTTCCCTATTAAAAAAAACACATTGGTGGCTGCATATCCTGTTTTTAGGGTACGGTACTTACAATATTAGTGATTAAATAGGTAATATTTACTTTCGACAAACTACCTATTTCATTTATTTATTTTTATTCGTGCACCTCGTTCTCAAAGTTCTCGTTTAGGTTCATGAACATTCAATTTACTCGTATCTATATTCTGCATACTGCAGATTTCCCAACCATCTCTTAAGGGGAATCGCTCAGTATTGTACAAGTTTACGCTATTATTTATTGTAAATTAAATTAAATTATGAGGTAAGGAAATACTGAATTATATTAAATTATACTAGGCTACACAAAATAATTATAAATATAATTTTGACACGCACAGAAAACCAACAGCGGGAGAACGTAATCAACTGTAGCATATGACATAATAAACGCATGGAACGCTCCTGCCATCTAACGGTAAAACTTCTCATAAGATATCCCTATTTGTAGCCAATGTACCTGAATACTGAATAAAGAAGTTATAATAGCTCTTTCGCCTTAGCCATTCTGAATAGCACGACTGGTTTTGTAAACATATCATAAGATAAATCAATTTGAACCTCTGGACGAAAACAGAAGTGTGGCCAAAATTGAAATGGAATGGCCACATTGCTTTTAGTGCCTGGTTTACTTCCTGTGGAGTGTGTCTGTAATTTGGCACAAACAGTGATCCGCATACCGAAGACGCTGCTAACTCGACCACTGTAAGAGGAAAGAGTTAAAGCAGTACCGAAATAGCAGCAACTTTCTTGCATCTGGATAAGAACACACATGGAAAATTTTACATCTCTGCTTGTTACTTTGTACTCTAGAGATTACAGCCTTCGAAATGGAAGGTTTCAAGTGTTGACTGCAAACCAGTTTCTCTGGATAGCAGTTAATGTAAATTATGCCTGTGATGTTCGAAATGCGATGAAGTTACTTAGCTTTTATCAAACTGAAGAGGAAAGAAGCAAATCGACTGACCGGAGCTAAAATTATGCACTTATTTCACTAGTAGAACACTCAGAATTTTTCCATCGAAGATCAGAATCTCTGACCTGTCACGTTGCGGGGTCCATTTGGAAATATTACTTGGAAGTGACTTGTACCTACGTGCCTTACGTGCTCGATCAGCGCATATGGGCTGTGAGCACGTTTGCACTCTCGTTGACATCACTGAGGTTGCCAAACATAATATATATGGGCTATTCCATATGAAATCGATCAGTAAAAATCCTCGCATTTTTTTTACACTCCAATTTTTCCCCTATTTATACAAGGTGCTGAGGAGAGTGCATTTTCAAAAATATACTATCGAAAGTCAAACGGTTTTCGTATTATTGAGCGACAAATTTAGCGTATTTTATGAAAACAAGCCTCTTTCAGCGCTCAGAACTCTGGAACCATTTACTGCAGAACATTGAACGAGAGCTCATTTTGAAGCTGACATTTGGTAGGTTATTATAAGAAATAATACTTATTTTTATTGTATACAGAGAGACAGATAATCTGATTTTACTTACTTTTAGGCTTTTTGCCCATTTGGAAAAATGTAAAAAATATTGAGAAAAAACCTTGCATTATTAAGAGAGATTCAGCATTGTTTGCTTAGTGGCTCGGCAATAAGTTTCGAGGGTATTAAATAAAATTATTTTCACACGCCTAGATTTGAACGGCGCAGTACCCCACACACTGACGGAGAGCTGAAGATAAGCGAGCATTGGGCGTCATTTTACTCCTGTGTTTATGAAAACTTGTGATAAAGCTAGCCCAGCCATTACTGCTAGACGACACATCACGTGTTTGTCTCCTGGCCTTGCTTGTCTCGACTACCTACAGTCAGTTGGTTAGTTCACGCGCGTACTATTTATTTTCTTTATTTGACATTTTCAATACTTTCTTATCAACGGTGCACCAGTTAAAAATATGTGTTTATTTGTACTTTCAATGCGGAATCTAACCATATATTTTAAAATTTTTTTTTTTGTGGGCAAAGGCGTCTTAATTAAGAAAAATCTAAATTTCTCCATTTCCATAAAAAGTAAGAAAACTGTTTACATGCCAATATAAACTATAATTTCTCAGCATCAAAATAAGCCATGATTTTGATCATTGTGTGAAAGGATTTCGGAGCCACAACACTTTAAAGTTGCTAATTTTATGAAAATAAAATAAATTTAAATATTTTTAATTTAAAACTATGAAGTTCTGATGCCTCAAACTTTGCACAAAGCATTGTATCACAGTTGTCAACGGACAGAAAAAGTTTCATTGTATTTAAAAATTGCAAGGTCAATTTTCTCTATACAGACGTGGACAAATTATTAGCAAAATTGAAGATTTTTTAATATATTTTTACAAAATATGATTCTTCAATTTAGACTACAGTTGACATTTTTGCGTATTTCCAAATTGTTAACAAAATTGAAGATTTGTATTGTATAATATTTTTAGAAAATTTAACTCTTCAATTTGGACTACAATTGATATTTTTGCGTATTTACAAATTATTAGCAAAACAGAAGATTTGTATTATATATTTTTACAAAATTCGATTCTTCAATTTGGAATACAGTTGACATTTTGGATATTTCCAAATTATTAGCAAAACTGAAATTTTTATTTTATAGTTTTACAAAACTTGATTCTTCAATTTAGACTGTAGTAGACATTTTTGCTAATTTTACAAATTATTAGCAAAATTGAAGATTTTTATTATATATTTTTACAAAATTTAACTCATCAATTTAAACTACAGTTGACATTTTTGCATATTTCTGTCTACTATAATAATAGAAATATGCAAAATTGTCAACTGTACGTTAGTCGAAATTGAAAAGTCAAATTTTGTAAACAGAATTATCATAAAAATCGTCAATTTTTTTAATAATTTGTCCACGTCTGTATTTCGGTCGATTTGAGATGGAATAGCCCATATGCAACAGTTTGTATAGTTACCAGGAAAGTAAAATGTGTATACTTCTGCCATCTGTTGAGATGTTAGAAAACTAACTAGACGCAGAATGCATTAGACACAGAACGTAAGATACTATATTATTATACACTACATAGGCCTATCTCATTTTTGACCAAAATGCCAGTTACTATGTTTTACGCTCGAGTCCCTCGTTTGACGGAGGCTCAGTCCACAACTCCGGTGGGAATCTACAAATACCTGTTTGATACGAAATCGGTAAACTGGGATGCTTTTTGATGAATAGGAGCTATACTGAACAGTTCCCAAGACGCATCTTCCACTTCACTAGGTGGTGTAAAAAAACAACCCGAAAATATGTTTAGTCATATTTCAACCTTAGAGTTGTGGTCTTCGTGAAATGTTCTAAACTACAATTAGAAATGTGTGTATACCAAGATTGTCGAAGTGAAATCGACAACCTGTTATCAGTTAATTTTACTACAGAAAAAAGTATTAAAAATTTGTTTAAGAAAGCAGAAAGATTACCCAAATGAATTGTTGTTTAATCATTTCAAAGTTTTCAACATTAAACAAATATGTATTATTTTATTTTATTTTTTAATATTTTCATAGAAATTTTAATAACTTCGAAAGGTATATGCATAAATATAGAACTAAAAATATGAATTCTCTGCGTTCGTCTGAACCAAAATGTAAAACCAATGCAGCTTTTTATCATAGCATGAATCAAGGTCCCAGATTATTAAACAAATTTTATTCCAATAATATTTCAACCACGAATCCTCTCCAAATTAATAAAAAAAAATCGTATTGGATTTATAGTTTGGGTTTAAACATATTAAACACTATTTAATCTGAATTCACTTTCAATTTTAATTTTATTTTTGTCTGTATTGGAATCCCCTCCTGAGCACGAGTCTTACTCATTCAGGAGTGGGCTAGTTTATCTTTCTTTGTATTTATTAACTTGTATTCATTTCAAACTTACTAGCAATAATAAATGAATAAATAAATAAATAAATGAATGAACGAATGAATGAATGAATAAATGAATAAATAAATAAATAAATGAATGAATGAACGAATGAACGAATGAACGAACGAATGAATGAATAAATGAATAAATGAATAAATGAATAAATAAATAAATAAATGAATAAATGAATAAATGAATAAATAAATAAATGAATGAATGAACGAATGAATGAATGAATAAATGAATAAATGAATAAATGAATAAATAAATAAATGAATGAATGAACGAATGAATGAATGAATGAATGAATAAATGAATGAATAAATAAATAAATGAATGAATGAATGAATGAATGAATGAATGAACGAATGAATGAATGAATAAATGAATAAATGAATAAATAAATAAATAAATGAACGAATGAATGAATGAATGAATGAATGAATAAATAAATGAATAAATAAATAAATAAATAAATGAATGAATGAATGAATGAATGAATAAATGAATAAATGAATAAATGAATAAATAAATAAATAAATGAATGAATGAATGAACGAATGAATGAATGAATGAATAAATAAATAAATAAATAAATAAATAAATGAACGAATGAATGAATGAATAAATGAATGAATGAATAAATAAATAAATAAATAAATAAATGAATGAATAAACGAATAAATAAATAAATAAATAAATAAATGAATGAATGAACGAATAAATGAATGAATGAATGAATGAATAAATAAATAAATAAATAAATAAATGAATGAATGAATGAATAAATGAATAAATAAATAAATAAATAAACGAATGAATGAATGAATGAATGAATGAATAAATAAATAAATAAATAAATAAATTCCACTAGAAAATACTTCTTTAACGGAGATATGCGCAGCTATTTCGAAGTCTAGTATCACTAATTTGGGTGCGAAGTCAGATTAAAAAGACGAACACGTGTTGATCATGCGTCACATGTTTTCATAGCACTCATTTATTCATAGTGTTCTGCCCAAGGACAGGTTTTTCACTGCAAACCCAGCATTCTCCAGTCTTTTCTATTTTCTGCCTTCCTCTTTGTCTCCTCATATGATCCATATATCTTAATGTCGTCTATCATCTGATATCTTCTTCTACCCCGAACTCTTCTCCCGTTCACCATTCCATCCAGTGCATCCTTCAGTAGGCAGTTTCTTCTCAGCCAGTGACCCAACCAATTCCTTTTCCTCTTTCTGACCAGTTTCAACATCATTCTTTCTTTATCCACTCTTTCCAACACAGCCTCGTTTCTTATTCTGTCTGTCCATTTCACACGTTCCATCCTTCTCCATATCTACATTTCAAATGCTTCTATTCGCTTCTCTTCACTTCGTCGTAATGTCCATGTTTCTGATCCATACAATGCTACACTCCACACAAAGCACTTCACTAGTCTCTTCCTTAGTTCTTTCTCCAGAGGTCCGCAGAAGATGCTCTTTTTCCTATTAAAAGCTTCATTTGTCATTGCTATTCTTCTTTTGACTTTCTGGCTGCAGCTCATGTTACTGCTTATAGTACACTCCAAGTATTTGAAGCTGCCCACTTGCTCTACTGCCTCATTTAGAATTCGCAAACTTATCTTCTTTACTTTTCTTCCTATGACCATGTTCTTCGTCTTGTTTCCATTCATCTTCATCACATACTGCTCACAGCTGTCATTTAGCTCCAGTAGCATATTTCTTAGTATTGTCTCCTCTTCTGCTAACAACGCAACATAGCACTGTCCGGTTTTAAATCGCAACTAGCAGAATACTAATTGTATGTAATACGTGAATAGTGTACAGGTGATGAAGTTCATAACACTTTCCTTTTCCTCTGCCTATGTTGCCACATTTCATTTCAACACTATTAGCACAGAAATTGCCAACACATAATCACGAATGTCGCAGTGTACGTCTTCAGCCCATAAGCTGTGGGCTAACGCATCTATATATATAATTTGAACTGGTAATGGAAATTACGGGAAAACGGCTGAACAGATTTTAATAAATGGCCCCTCATTTTGAAGCTTTGAACCCAAAGTTTTTCGGAAAAATAGTAGTTTTCAGTGAAATGTCAATTTTCTTACATAATTTTCCTATTTCCCAAAATTCATCTGTCGTCAGTTTTGAGAACTAGCTAATTGCATTCAGGAGAAGCGAAGCGAGCATCAAGTTGGCCGTGTTGCATTTCAGAATAAAACAAAACACATACTACAGTAAACAATATTACACGAAGGCCATGGTCTGCAAGAATGCTGACATATTTAGAGCTCAAATTAAATTGGTTATTAAAAACTTAACTCATTAAAAATAATTTACAGGTTCGATTCTGTGGTGTGTAATTTTCTGGGTACAGCTGTGTATTGGATATTAAAAACTACAAAACTTGAGGTGGTTTGATGACATTATTACTATTAGAAATGAAATATTATTGTAGTTAATGCCGTGATGTGACTATTTTTCATTAATTATACATATTAATGCTATATTGATGATATGAAAGTGAAACGTTTTGGGGTTATATAAGTAGATGTAGAGAATAACTTAAATTAGATTTTGATTTCTATATTTTACTGAGTGGCGGCTATATAGTATATATATATATATATATATATATATATATATATATATATATATATATATATATATAGTACCGGTATATTTTACTGATAGCTATAAAACTTACGTAAGATAATAATATTATTAAAAATCAAATATTTTTATAGTTATTAATCAAGTGGGATTGGGTCTTTTTCATATATTTAATGGCGGTGTGGTGTAGATATTTATATGCGTGGTTCTCTTCAGTATTGGCTCGAGAGAGAGTATCTTTCATTATTATGGAAGCAAATAACTTTCAGAATGTCTGGTATTCTTCATTGAAAATAAATCTGAAAAATGTTTATTTGAACGTCTAATGAACTTAGTTTGCAACATTTGCTGCACAAGCCACTAGTTTCTCTATAATTTCGTACTTTTGTCCTGCTCCGAAATAAAGTAGCTGTTCGTACACAGACCTTAAACGATAAGTCCAGGGAGAATATATTCTCATTACTTAACAATACATGTTATGCAACTCGGCTGTAATTATGTATAACGAGCTTATATTAGACCTTAGTTAATTTTAAGTTACGTAAATCTGTAAACAGAGTCATTTATGTACGGGCTATTCCATATGAAATCGATCAGTAAAAAACCTCGCATTTTTTATGCTCTAATTTCCCCCCTATGTAAACAAGGTGCTGAGGAGAGTGCATTTTCAAAAATATACTATCGAAAGTCAAACGGTTTTCGTGTTATTGAGCGACAAATTTAGCGTATTTTATAAAAACAAGCCTCTTTCAGCGCTCAGAACTCCGGAACCATTTACTGCAGAACATTGAACGAGAGCTCATTTTGAAGCTGACATTTAGTAGGTTATGATAAGAAGTAATCCTTATTTTTATTGTATACAGGGAGACAGATAATCTGATTTTACTTACTTTTAGGCTTTTTTCTTATTTGTAAAAATGTAAAAAAATATTGAGAAAAAACCTTGCATTATTAAGAGGAATTCGGCATTGTTTTCTTAGTGGGTCGGCAATAAGTTTCGAGGGTATTAAATAATTATTTTCACACGCCTGGACTTGAACGGCGCAGTACCGCATGCACTGGCCGAGAGCTGAAGATAAGCGAGCGTTGGGCGTCATTTTACTCCTGTGTTTATGAAAACTTGTGATAAAGCTAGCACAGCTATGCGCTACTAGACGAAACACTACGTGTTTGTCTCCTGGCCTTGCTTGTCTCGGCTACCTCCCGTCTCACAGCTGGTTAGTTCACGCGCGTATTATTTATTTTCTTTATTTGATATTTTCAATACTTTCCTATCAACATACCATCAGTAAAAAATATGTGTTTATCTGTACTTTCAATGCGGAATCTAACTATATATTTTAAAAATATTTTTTCCCAGGCAAAGGCGTCTTAATGAGGAAAAATCTAAATTTCTCCATTTTCATAAAAAGTAAGAAAATCTGTTTATATGTCAATATAAACTTTAATTTCTCAGTATCAAAATAAACCATGATTTTGATCATTGTGTGAAAGGATTTCGGAGCTACAATAGTTTAAATTGCTAATTTTATGAAAATACGATAAATTTAAATATTTTTAATTTAAACACTATGAATTTCTGATGCCTCAAACTTTGCACAAAGCATTGTATCACAGTTCCCTACGTACAAAAAAAAAGTTTCATTGTATTTAGAAATTGTAAGGTCAATTTTCTCTATATTTCGGTCGATTTGAGATGGAATAGCTGATATGGAGAAGAATGGAATGTGTGAAGTGGACAGATAGAATAAAAAATGAAGCTGTGATGGAAAGAATGGGTGAAGAAAGAATGATGCTGAAATTGATCAGAAAGAGGAAAAGGAATTGGTTGGGTCACTGGTTGAGAAGAAAATGCCTACTGAAGGATGCACTGGAAGGAATGGAGAACGGGAGAAGAGTTCGGAGCAGAAGAAGTTATTAGATGATAGATGACATTAAGATATACCGTGTTTCATAAAGATTTGAGAGATTAAAAAACTTTATTGTGAGTAAACTATTGAACTAATGTTAATGAAACTAATCCAGAACGAACGAAGAACGTGCTCAAAATGACTTCGGAAATAAGCTCCATAAATGGCGGTAACTTCTCGTGAATCACCCTGTAGAGTACAATTATTGCAGCTTATGTGTCAATTTTCTCTATATTTCGGTCGATTTGAGATGGAATAGCTCGTACAGAGTATTTCAGAATTCTTTCGAGCTTATCCTCAGGAAATGTTTGGGGGTTTTCCAAACTGTCGTTAAACTGGACTGAAATGGAAGTTGAAGTTCCCGGCACGCTTCACTTTTTCCGCAGTAGCGTCTTCCTGCAGTCATTCATACGGAATGATTGCACTGAAGCAGAAGCGAAGCTAAATGGCCCGGCCTTCCGCCCACACGGGCCCTGAATGAACCATTCACGAGATTCGGGGAAAATCAATACGAGACACCCACAGGGTGTTCAATCTTATATCTTCTCTCTATTATTTTCATTAAGTAACAGAAAATGTACAGAACGTATAGAATTGCAAATAGCCTATCTACGCCAGTAATTGTCTTTATTCACTTACAGTAGGCCTACTGTATTATTATTATTATTATTATTATTATTATTATTATTATTATTATTATTATTATTATTATTATTATTATTACTTGACAACTCCATATGTAGATGAAATTATTGGGTAGGGGAGACTGTTGTACCTTTAGCATAGTGTACCTTTGAACATTTTTTGTTTTTTAATTTTTGCTGCTACCTAGAGGACTCAAAATGAAGTAGATTGTAGAGAAATCCGCTAAGTAGCTCTGGTCGTAGTTTCAGTTTGATTTATAGCAAAGTGTGAGTTCCGTGGACAAAATAAACTAAACATTTCGTTCATTGATATATGTTTTCTAACACAGAACCAGATTGTATTTGTTAATATCTTTCAAGTACGGTGTGTTCTCTATCATCTGGTGAGTAATAACATATTTTAATTTCCATGATTTATTTGACCCTCTAGTTTTCGGAGCCATATTTGTTTAAACGTGCACCCTCTTGTACCTTTGAACACAAAACATCTTGTACCACGGAACATGTTCCAAATTACACGATACTATCGGTTTTTGTTTTTCTTTTATTTTAAGGTCATGTCACGAAGTAAGACTGGAATTAAAGAGGTCCCCAATTGATTCGGATGTCTTGAAGAAAGCTGTTGAAGCTGTTATTGCTTCTCCAGGAAATAAAATCTCAATCAGAGAAGCCTGCTCTGGTTTATGATGGCAAATACATTTTAAATATGATTGTCAGTTTTTACAACTATATTCCCACCTATATTCCATGTGTTCCAACTTACAAGAGGGTATGTTCCAAGGTACATGATCCTGTTGTACCTTTGAACACATTACATATCTCTTCATTTTATTTTTTCCAGCCTTAATAGATCTGTAAAGCAGGAAAATACATACAGGAAGTTGTAAAAGAATCTTCAATAATTATTTCAAGCCTTTTTTCATTTAAAAAATTTCATTTCCCAAAATTAAAAAAAAAAAAAATGTGAAAAGTGTTTAAAGGTACAACAGTCTCCCCTTATCATCAGTGTGGTTTTAGGCGTAATAGATCAACTATTGACCGATATTTTGTATTCGACAGATAATGGAGAAAAAATGGGAGCATAAGGGTACAGTGCATCAGTTATTCATAAATTTCAAAAAGGCATATGACTCTGTTCTGAGAGAAGTTTTATATGATAGTCTTATTGAATTTGGTATTCCCAAGAAACTACTTCGATTAATTAAAATGGGTCTCAGTGAAACGTACAGCAGAGTTCGTATAGGTCAGTTTCTGTCAGATGCGTTTCCAATTCATTGTGGGCTAAAGCAGGGAGATGCACTATCACCTTTACTTTTTAACTTAGCTTCTAGAGTATGCCATTAGAAAATTTCAGGATAACAGAGAGGGTTTGGAATTGAACGGGTTACATCAGCTGCTTGTCTGTGCGGATGACGTGAATATGTTAGGAGAAAATCCACAAACGATTAGCAAAAACGTCAAAAAATGAAAAAAAATGCAATATAAGACATTAGTTTTTTACTTTGATATTAACATAGAAAGGATTTCTATATTAATAGTCATCGTCCTAATGTGAAAAATAGAAGATGACTTTTCATCTACAGTACATCAACTAGTGATAATGAAAGGGATATGAATCCAGGTCCATCGCCGAGAGTTACCCAGCATTTTCTCTCAGTGGGCTGAGGAAAAATCTTGGAAAAACCTCAACCAGGTAAGTTGTCCCGACCAGGATTTCAATTCAAGCCCGCTCGTTTCATGGCCAGGGTTGCTAACTTTTACTCCACAGCGGTGGAGAAGCGCTTAGTTTTTTCTCAAATTATCCCTCGCCTCTGTTATAGAGCACTTACTACCAACCTAATATCGCAATATACTATTCACTTATTTCCCTAGGGGAGAAATGTGACTTACGTCACAGTCTACTATAGGCTATACAGTCGCGAAGCTTGAGGTGATTTTTTGCAAATCTCGTGATAAAGCGCTCCAAGCAGTTAGCAACTAGAAACAATAGACTGTCCACGGTCGACTTGGACTGTGTCGTATTTCCATCGAGTGCTAGCTCGTTGCGTATTTCACATTGATGCTTGTGAAATGTCCGTTATTGGTTGTAATGAAAATGTTAATGGCTAAAATACAATAATTGGAATAATTATATCTTACTAGAGACGTAGAAAAATTAAGTTTGATTTAATTAAATTTATTGATCACGTTTTATTTTCAATTCTGGTGGGATTATTATTGCTTACGCCTACCTCTTTTTTTCAAAGGATATGTTTTTAATTATAGCTGTTAATTTTGTTGTTGTTTTTATTTGTTACTTTACTAGAGACGTAGAAAAAGTCTATTACAATAAAATTTATTGATCACGTTTTATTTCCAATTCTGGTGTGATTATTATTGCTTAACCACATCCCACTTTGTTAACTACGTAAGCCTACACTACAGGCACCAGTACACCTAAGTTACTCCATTAATTCATATTTCCATTATTATTGTTGTAAAGGGAAATGAAAATTAATATTTATTGGTTTCATAGTTAATTATCGCTATAATCTTGAATGAGTGAAGCGATTATAGTAAATTTCAGTTCGTTTTGCACAAACAAAAATAATATTAACCTATTTCTTGCAGATATCTTCGAGTTTATGGTGGAATTTAATATACTTCATTAAAATAATAACTTAACTTTATGCATTTAATATTTCAATAATAGAAGGAAGGTGTTAATTTTTCCAAAAGAACACGACAACGAAAGTGTAACATATTTTGTCGTCTGCTAGGAGAGAGAGATCTGCGATGATGAGGCGATAGTAGCGATCCTAGTGGTGGGCAACTACCCATGTTTGCATTTTTACTACATATTGAGCTTCGCGACCGTATATAGTAGACTGTGCTTACGTCTCGTCGTCAATAGCAACCAGCAACATTACGGTAAAACCCATTTACTTCTCTAAAAACAAGCTAACAGCATACTTACTGCAGTGGGAGTGGAAAAATAAATTTTCTATGTAATTTTTAGCCAATACGTGATTTGTTTTACGTCATATTTGCAAGTTTTTGTGTCATGATTTGATATTTTAGGGCAGTGATCGCCAAAAGCTGTGTCGCGACACATGCCCCTGTCTCCACTCAAGCGTAACCATGGCATCATACCCCCATCCTCTGTTTATAGCCATCACTTCGATATACTGTAAGTAAAGAGATTTATCAGCAGCGGACGTACGCATGCAATGTTACAAGTGTGCAGGATGATATGTTTCGATGTCTTTTCGAAAACGGATAGTAAGTAAAAACTTAATTTTTAGAAGCATGGAAGGAAATGTATTTATTTTGTGCAGATGGCAAAAATATGAGATACTTAATTTGTTGTAAAATTTTAAATGAAGTATAAAAGAACAATGCACGTTGTCATTATTTTTCTTGTTATGAAGACTACCACGCCCTTACCTGTAACTTGAATAATAAACGAACAATAAAAAGTAACGGCTTCTATGTCTTAATCGGGGTAAAATACTTCGACGTTTTTTCCGACGTATGTAGAGTAATTTGTATATTTCATTAATAAATAAACAATAAAAAGTATTGGCTTCTATGTTTTAATCGGTGTAAAATTCTTCCAAGTTTTTTTTCTACGTATGAGTGTAATTTGAATATTTCATTAATAAATAAACAATAAAAAATATCGGCTTCTATGTCTTAATCGGAGTAAAATACTTCAACTTTTTTTAAGTATGTAGTGTAATTTACAACTTCGTGACCAGCCTGGTAAGTTTTTCTAATTTCAAATATCTGCTGATGTAAAGTACACGCTCTTTCTATGGTAAATAAGAAAATAAATTTATTTTATTTTATTAATGATACAAAAATAATTAATAGGAGGATAAAAAATTGAGTTGGAAAAAAATATGTACAGTTAATAAGTAGAAGAATATGATATTGCTTTCGTTTTTTGGTCACAGTCCGTCTCTGGATTGTTATTCACTGCATTACCTGAGGAGATACCCACTCCACCCCTCTCCCTGCGATAGTGGTGTGCGGGTTGATTTCTATTACGTCACAATTTCGTGGTGTTTGGCAAGCACTGGTCTAGGGAATAAGAGCATGCATATTTGCAGAGTTTTTAGGTGACTATTACACTCTTACTACGTCATACTACTTTTGACCAATAAAACGGTACGAAAGGACGTATTTCAACCAATCATGGCTGCTTATCGCACAATTTTATCGCGTCCCTAGCATTTGTTTAATTTTATCGCGTCCCTAGCATTTTTTTAATTTTATCGCTTCCCTAGCATTTGTTTCTTTGTTTGCCAACATTTGAAACTGCGCTGGTCTGGACGTCAAAATATATATATATATATATATATATATAAAATTACAAACCACTCCAGTCGATGCACAGCAGTTTCAAATATGACTCGCATTGGCATTCAAGAACAAGAATTAATAAAAGTCACTGATCATACCTATGCATCTTCTGAAATCCGATTTACAAATAAATGAAGAGCACCATTCGGAAATCCTGAATAAGTTGAATACACCATGTAGGCCTAAATCAACGAGTTCCACTTCTATTACGCACACGTCCAATATAATATCAATTGGACCACCAACCACATTCAAATTTGAAAATTGTACATTCAATAATTATTCCTTTTAAAATTATTTATTCGGAAATTCTGAATAAGTTGAATACACCATGTAGGCCTAAATCAACGAGTTCCACTTCTATTACGCACACGTCCAATATAACATCAATTGAACCACCAACCACATTCAAATTTGAAAATTGTACATTCAATAATTATTCCTTTTAAAATTATTCATGTTTATTTTTTTATGTCATCGTCGTTAATTAAAACTTTTCTAACACTTGTGTACAGTATATTAGTTAGGTTATGTTATAGCTTCTGCTATATGATATTATGGATAGTCACGTATCAGAGATTGTTTAATATTAAGGTTTATTGAAAATCATCTGTCAAGTGACGTTGATTACTGGGATTCGGATAATTGAAGTGGAATGTTGCATTTTAATAAAAATGAAACTGAATCAACAAAGCCTTCTTGACTAGTAACATGATGTGTATGATAGATCGAGAACTTCTCGACGAGAAGGCATTGCTCACTACTGCCATCTAGCATGCATCTAGCGTAATAATTGTAATGTTGAGATGGTACAATAATACATTTGAAGACAGTTGTATTTTCGTAAGTCAATTAATATTTTATTGTATTAGAGTATTTCGTTACTTCTAATCTTTATATACTTTCTTCTAATCGTGTAATAGTCAATTAAATCCCACTCGAGTTTTGATTTTCTCTAGATAAATCAAAACGTCTAGTGAGATTACTGTTGATAAAAATCCGAGTCCTAATTATTATTATTATTATTATTATTATTATTATTATTATTATTATTATTATTATTATTTAGTAAATTGCTTCAAATTAATATTCTTCTGCATTTGAGTGTGTACTGTAGTCTGTGAACGCAACTGTCTTACTAAACGTGCGTTGTAATCTTTTTCATACACGTCGAAGTGAGGGATTAAACTTCCTTGCAAACTGAAAGGAGACAAGTGCAGGGTCGAGGTCGACCCCAGCGAGGAGTATCATTGATGTCCCCACATCACCATGGCAACCAGCTGATTCGGATTCCTGGAACAGCCCGCAACGAGAGCTCGTGGGAAGCCCATTGATTCTGCAGGGCCAGCAAGCACCTCGCTGCCATTGATTGTCCGCCCACACGTGCTCAGCCAACGCGATATCGCTGAGATTACAATTGGAGTTTATCCATCAGAGTTAGCAAGAATTTTATGTATTCCCACTTCCATGAATCTCTATTGCACAGTTACGAATAAGGTTATTCAAAAGTAAGTTCCCATTTTGAAATGGTAATAAGATTGTCAAATTTTTAGATTCCACAAAAATAAAAACACCAATTTGTTCGTAAAGAAATGGGATTTTATTAAAACACGAAAAAATTAAATATGACCAGCACCGTGTTGTTCAATAAGAAATAATAGTCTTTCTTCTATGCCAGTGATGTCAAAGCAAGCGCATTTTTCTGACCTTGACGTCGTGCGCGGGCAGCAAGCGCTAAGTATGGAAAGGGGAAGGGTGGTGCACAAACTTCAAACGGAACGTGAAATTTTATGTCGTTATTTTTATATGGCTTCTTTCTGTTTAATATTATCTATGTTGTCTGTAAAACAAAAGTACTGACACTGATTTCTTAATATTGCACTTGTGTTTTATATGTTAATAACATAATAGAGAGTTAAGAAGGAATATTCACTTAAATTCCATAGTAGTATAATATTATACTGTATAATGTGGATGAAACACATCATTCATAAAGAAAGTGATATTCCAAAGAAAGAGATTGAGTATGACATGGTAAGTTGGAATTTATATTGATGGTATCTTTAGCCTTACAAAAGTAATCAATAAACTAATCAAAACAATATTACAGTACAAAGCAAAGTTACCTAGGTACTGTATATGTTTTAAGTGTAACTAATATTACATAACAAAACTCTTATCGCATTATGCTTTTAAGGTGATATTTGTGAGCAACTTCCTATCATCAGAATATTAAATTATTTTCTCGAAATCTGCTGAAGCTATAGAGCTGACATTTTTACAACACATGGGCACGTATCTTTTGCTTATGATGTAACAGTAGTTGCTTTGTTAATTCATTTCCTTGCAAACAATTTCCATGCGAATATTTTCAAAATTTTCAATACACTATCTTCAGTAATACGTATTATACGGTATATTAGATTTACGAAAACATTCTGTAAGGCTACTAAATAAATAGGCCTATACCTGAAAATTTCACTTTTCTATACGAAAAGTTGAGAAAATATTTCTTTTGAATAAAAAAATCAAACTTGTGAAAAATGAGCATTAAAATTAAAACTTACATTCTTATAATGCACTTATACTTCTCAGGCAAATCTAAAAATTAACATGGATACAGTTTTAATAAGTTCTCTTCCCTTTATCTATTGAATCAGTGCTGGCCATCCCTGAATATAGCTCGACCAAGCGGCATATACCACCTCTTTCGTCTGTCTCTTTCCTTTCCGCTGTAAAGCGCTCAGGCTCCCCTGGGCTCTAAAGCGCGCGCTTGCTCCTGTGGGCATCAATTGACATGCCTGTTCTATACTATAAACGGCATTAGAAAGCACATTTCTAGGGATGTATTCAATGACAACCGATATTGACTGTTTTAACGTGTAGTAGGTCTACTGAGAAATACCTTTTCTTTTAGATAACTCCACAACCAGTAGTCAGCTGGATTTATGTCTGGTGACCTAGAAGGCCAACTGTTCGGAAAATGCCTACTAATTACACGATCACCAAATGTGTTCCGCAGTAGTGTTTTTACATTATTGTGTATGTGAAGTGGAGCGCCGTCTTGCATAAAAACAATGGTTTCGATTTCATGATTCTGTAACGCTGGTATTGCAAAGTCTTGCAACATTTTAAAATATTGCTGCCCGGTACCGTCACTGTCTTTGTTTGTCCATTTTACAACACAGATATTTTGTAAGTAATTTATTACTGCACTGTTATTTCTAGCGTTCCCGTAGCAACCATTGAACATTGTTGTATCTTCAAGTTACACGGGATGCAAAAAGAGCATGATTGTGCAAAAATATTTAGTAAATTCTATACATTCACAAAAGCCTGCAACAGCAGTAGACAGCCCTAAAGTAAATAGAACCCACCTTCTTGCCCCCCCACTATCAGGGCTGGATTTAGGTATAGTGCCCCCCTAGACAGTGCTAAAATTAGCCCCTCTTCCACTCTCACAATCAGTTTATGAGTAGTCATTATACAGGTCATGTTTAGTTTAAATTTGCTTTAAATGAAATTTATTTATTTATTTATTTATTCTGGTGTAGTTACGATTCAGAAAATAATAATAATAATAATAATAATAATAATAATAATAATAATAACAATAATAATAATGATTTATTTAACCTCGCAGAGTTAAGGCCATACGGCCTTCTCTAATACTCAACCAGGAGTAAAACTGCGTTACAAAAACACTACAAATTTACAAAGTACACTACAATTTTACACACAAAACTGAATAAGATAATAATAAAATGTAAACAACAAGTAAGTAGACATCAGACATAATATATAACATACAGAAAGAAAGGAAAAAGCATAATAAAATGTGAACAGCAGGTCAAAATAAGTGAGACATCTATACTAATAATAAATCTGTAGCCGAAATTTTTCTGTTAATTTTCGATTTTCCACAAATAATTGGTCCTAACATATATAATTAACCACCCTGAAACCGAAAATCGCATTTTTGAAATTTTTGTTTGTATGTCTGTCTGTATGTTTGTTACCTTTTCACGCGATAATGGCTGAACCGATTTATATGAAAATTGGAATATAAATTAAGTTCGTTGTAACTTAGATTTTAG
Organism: Periplaneta americana; assembly: GCF_040183065.1. Taxonomy (NCBI): domain Eukaryota; kingdom Metazoa; phylum Arthropoda; class Insecta; order Blattodea; family Blattidae; genus Periplaneta; species Periplaneta americana. The sequence goes on from NC_091129.1 coordinate 160,492,304, forward strand.
GCTATATGGCATTCAAAATACTTTATTTAAAAAGGGGGTTATAAGGGGGCCTGAATTAAATAAATCGAAATATCTCGCTTATTATTGATTTTTGTGAAAAATGTTCCATAACAAAGTTTCTTTAAAAATGATTTCCGATAAGTTTTATTCTTTACAAAATTTTGATAGGACTGATATTTAATGAGATAAATGAGTTTTAAAATTAAAATAACGCCATCTAAGACAGTGCAATGAATTAAGAACAAATGACTTCGTCTATAAGGGGCCTTGGACAACAACAATCGAAACAGGGGCCTTAGACATCAACAATCGAAAGCTATTAAACATAGCCTACAGAGAATGTTTGAGTGTTTGTATGAAGTAATATCAGAAGCTAAATTAACCGATTTGTATAATTAATTATTATTTCACCATTGGAAAGTGTAGTTTCTCTAGAGGACATAATGCTATAATGTTATTACAGTAACGTCTGAGTAAATCGAGGACAGGTAAGATTAAAATAGCTTCTTAAGCACAGAAAATTTGATAGGCTATTTTGTACATTCGTTTTCTGTATTTCTTAAAATAATATTTATGTACACTCATTTTAATCTCAGAGAATTAACGAACAACGAGAGTGTATTGATTTAGTATGCAGTAATAGTATGTTAGCTTAGCAATCCATTATTTTATAATTCAAATTTTAACTATGCTCAATTGAATCGTGTTAAAATGCATAAAATATATATGCAATAAATGCAATGCAAAAAAAAAATTGGGTAATGTGCGAAGCAGATTATCTTGCGCTGTTGTAAAAGTTGTTCCCTGGATCAAACGTCCTATTTTAATTATGTAATTACTTTATATTTATTTCTAACAGGTGCAGCGGAGCGCACGGGTACGGCTAGTACATAATAAATTACTGGAATCAAAATACGTGCTTCTTATTTGTGAACTATAAAGATTTCCTTCGCACTTTCTTCACATAGAAAGCATTGATGATGTCATCAAGTCGATCTGACGAAGGACATCAGACTCGATGCAAAGAAACATATTCAAACTTCTTCATTGTTGAAAGAAAATTAATTTGTGAAAGGCAGGTTTATTATTAAACATTGGTTTTGTTGATGGTATAATTATTATTACGAGTATTTCTTACTTAGATAATTATAAAGTATAAAGTAAATTGAAAAATAAACTCCAACTCTTTGCGGAATAAAAACCTTTCATATCGAATTATAAGGTATCCACTTAACATGCCATGAAGGCACTTGGGGGGGCATGGAGGTAGAGCCCCATGCTTTCCCTGACCTCGGCACTAGAATGAGGTGGTGTGGTCGGCACCACGCTCTGACCACCTTTTACCCCCGGGAAAGACCCGGTACTCAATTTTATAGGAGGCTGAGTGAATCTCGGGGCCGTTCTGAAAGTTTGGCAACGAGAAAAAATCCTGTCACCACCTGGGATCGAACCCCGGACCTCTCAGTCCGTAGCCAGCTGCTCTACCAACTGAGCTACCCGGCCGCCATATTGAATTATATTGTAGTGTATATGCTGGAAAGTAGTATTGTTGACGATATAATTATTATATTGGAAATGTAACTGAGAGTTGTGGTTACTATTCATAGTGATAAATAATAAACATACATCCAATTTGATTTTCAACAATGCGTTCTTGTTTATACAAGCAGTTAAATTTAAGCACTTTCATAGTATAATAACGTGATACCGGCATTACAATATAATTAATTATGCAGCTACATAATTCAATATGAAACTGCATTTCCTGGAGTGTGTTGGTTTCAGTAGTGTTAATTAGGCTTTTTACATAAACCCAAACACAGAAATCTAATCAGATTTAAATCCGGTGACTTAGGAGGCCATGGCACAGGCTCCCCTCTGCCTCAAGATATATCGCATGAACGGTTAATTTGAGGATCCATGCCTATTGCAGCTTTTTTCCTTCTTTCAGTTTGTACTTTTCATCCGTTGATTATTGACCATCAGTTTTGAAACACCCTGTATGTCATACATTCGTTGTACTTTCTTTACCACCAGTTGTATTGTTATTTGGCATTTTAAACCTGTAATATAATTTTTATCCTCTTTTAATTGACGTTAAGTTAATCTTGTACAATTGAAATGGAAATTGTTCCTTATATAATTAATTACCGAGTCTGAAATGAGTTTATTTTTTTAATTCATGGTTATACTATAATGCTTAGTTGCCGTTTATGGTATAATCTTTTTTAAAACGCGAAATAAAGTTGTATAATCCACATTACATATGCACTGAATAATATCTAAACAGCTGTGCCAAGGTAATTCGTAATTACAACACAATAGTGACGCCTGTCCTGAAGTCCTTTATTTTTTAAAATGATAAGTGAGATTTCGCTATTTCTAGCACTTTACGAATTAATTTATGTCTCACATAATTTTACACATTTGAACATGTACAACGCTGATGGAAATGGACATTTTATGAATATGTCTTACCTAATTGTTTCCTATGTTATAAACATTTCTACAGATGTCAACAGGACCTTTCATGATAAGAATATATATTTTGTTGTACTATCTTAACTAAATTGAATTACTGAACGAAAACTGTTTTTTCCATCTCAACCAAATTAGCCTACTAGCAACATCATATCAACCAAAAACAGCACAATCTTCTTCTTTAAGGGTATATGCACGTGAACGACCACAAATATTATAAAAAAATGCAGGCTGTATATTTATAAATTTTTATAAGGAAATGAACTCAAAATTGGACAAATTACGAGGTACCACAACAAGACTTATTAGAACTTAAATATCCGGTAAAATTATAAAAAAGGATATTAACAATATTTTTCAAACCAGTTTTATCAGAGTATGAAAAAAAACCAAACAAAACAAGAAATTTCTGCAGTTACGTCATTTGGTAACCATAACATTGTCAAGGTCTCTCTGACATCTTTAATATTTTTCCTGCATGTAATAAACACTTATTTCTGAAAAGTAGACTACTCTTAGACATGTAGAGTTGTTTATTTTAATACAATTAATTTTTAATTTGTCCTATATAAAATATATTAAAATTTACATAATGTTTTGTGACCTAATTTTTCTATTTTCAAAGGAATGAGCATTATTGTAGTCTACCTTTTGCATAAATGCATGTTAAATCAGTGTACAAAATTTCAGAATTCTATCTAATGGTTGTGGAGTTATGAAATAATATGTGTGAAAATTTTCAAATTTTGGAAAATTTAAGTTAAAGTAAAAAGTGAATTCTTACAAATATTATTAGTAACCTTTTTATACTTCTATCAGATATTTAAGTTCTAATAACTCTTGTTGTGGTACCTTGTAATTTTTGTCCAATTGTGAGATCATTTCCTTATAAAATTTTAGAAATTTAGAGCCTGCATTTTCTGATAATATTTCTGGTCGTTCACGTACATATACCCTTATACCCTTAAATCATTTGTTTTTCTAATCTTCTTCAGGTATAATGGTTTACTCATTTTATCATTCCCTCCCTCTATTGACTGTTTTTTTTGCCTCCTTGCATCACTGACTTCCTTATCTTATATTGTTCGTGGGAAGAGATCTTCCAAAGATACGAAATACTACTAAATAAGATGAAGTTCACTCAAGCTATTTGGAGCGGAAAAATTCTCCATTTCTGTTGCCGGAAATCGAACCATCCACATATCTATGTTCAATATTCTCTGAAGTCGTTCTACCAATTTCGCGTTTTTTTTCTTTCCCCATGCTGAGATTGAACCGCAGAGATTCTTGCTGTGTCATATCTTTTGGGGTTTTTTCTTATAGCAGGCCTACTGTGTGCTTCATATTTTTTTGTCTGACAGGTCAAAAGGCGAAGATATTTTAATAATAATAATAATAATAATAATAATAATAATAATAATAATAATAATAATAATAATAATAATAACTTTCTAACAATATAATAATAATAATTATAACTTTCTAACAATATTATTATTATGATTATTATTATTATTAGTATTGTTATTATGTGACCACAATATTGTACGAAATGGAAATATAAAAATTGGAATTTATCCTTCGAAGAGGTGGAAAAATTCAAATATCTTGGAGCAACAGTAACAAATATAAATGACACTCGGGAGGAAATTAAACGCAGAATAAATATGAGAAATGCCTATTATTATTCGGTTGAGAAGCTTTTGTCATCTAGTCTGCTGTCAAGTTAGAATTTATAAAACAATTATATTACCATTTGTTTTGTATGGTTGTGAAACTTGGACTCTCATTTTGAAAGAGGAACAGAGATTAAGGGTGTTTGAGAGTAAGGTTCTTAGAAAAATATTTGGGGCTAAGAGGGACGAAGTTACAGGAGAATGGAGAAAGTTACACAACGCAGAACTACACGCATTGTATTCTTCATCTGACATAATTAGGAACATTAAATCCAGACGTTTGAGATTGGCAGGGCATGTAGCACGAATGGACGAATCTAGAAATGCATAGAGTGTTAGTTGGGAGGCCGGAGGGAAAAATATCTTTGGAGAGGCAGAGACGTAGATGGGAGGATAATATTAAAATGAATTTGAGGGAGGTGGGATATGATGATTAATCTTGCATAGGATAGGGACCGTTGAAGAGCTTATGTGAGGGCGGCAATGAACCTGCGGGTTCCTTAAAAGCCATTTGTAAGTTATTATTATTATTACTTACTTACTTACAAATGGTTTTAAGGAACCCGAAGGTTCATTGCCGCCCTCACATAAGCCCGCCACCGGTCCCTATCCTGTGCAAGATTAATCCAGTCTCTATCATCATATCCCACCTCCCTCAAATCCATTTTAATATTATCCTCCCATCTACGTCTCGGCCTCCCTAAAGGTCTTTTTCTCTCCGGTCTCCCAACTAACACTCTATATGCATTTCTGGATTCGCCCATACGTGCTACATGCCCTGCCCATCTCAAACGTCTGGATTTTAAGTTCCTAATTATGTCAGGTGAAGAATACAATGCGTGCAGTTCTGTGTTGTGTAACTTTCTCCATTCTCCTGTAACTTCATCCCGCTTAGCCCCAAATATTTTCCTAAGCACCTTATTCTCAAACATCCTTAACCTATGTTCCTCTCTCAGAGTGAGAGTCCAAGTTTCACAGCCATACAGAAGAACCGGTAATATAACTGTTTTATAAATTCTAACTTTCAGATTTTTGGACAGCAGACTGGATGATAAAAGCTTCTCAACCGAATAATAACACGCATTTCCCATATTTATTCTGCGTTTAATTTCCTCCCGAGTGTCATTTATATTTGTTACTGTTGCTCCAAGATATTTGAATTTTTCCACCTCTTCGAAGGATAAATCTCCAATTTTTATATTTCCATTTCGTACAATATTCTGGTCACGAGACATAATCATATACTTTGTCTTTTCGGGATTCACTTCCAAACCGATCGCTTTACTTGCTTCAAGTAAAATTTTCGTGTTTTCCCTAACCGTTTGTGTATTTTCTTATTATTATTATTATTATTATTATTATTATTATTATTATTATTATCATTTTATTAAATCGCTCAATGGTAATATATATGCCATATTTTGGACAAATTAAGCCAAAGTTGTCCCCAGGAAAAAGAGTACAGTAATTAAAGGAAACCGTTTAAAGTTTAAACCATTTATGCTCACTGTGTACGAAGCATAACAAATTCAATGAATATAACAAATAATTCAGAATAACGGCCCATAATTCAAAGCTGACTAGATTCTGTCACTAGCAGAAAATCATCCGACACTAAATTCCAGCAGGGCCCTAATGTATTTCGTGTACCTGACTTAGTATGTATCGTGAGTCACATGTACCACAGCGTGATCTAGTTTGACGTCACTTGTCAACGGACTATTGTTGTCTCGAGTTTGTTTTATAATACATACAATGTGACCCTCGGCATTGAGCTTCGAGACTTGCATGTCCGCATTGAGGGAATGCCGTGGAAGGTTGATTGAAGTAGGCTTATACAATATTAAATGCCTCAGAGTTATAATAGGATGTCTCTTATTAACAAACTGTTATAAAACAAGATAGAACAGAATAAATGTACACTTCTCTGTCGGAAACTGAATCCAGAGCCGCTGGATTTGAAGTCGAATAAGCTACCATTAGAGTGAACTAGACAATTTCAATAATTTCCCAGCATCAACTTTTAACGATTGGACTTTCTTTTTTATAGTGCTGTTGATCGATCAAAATATTTAATCGATTAACTGTTTGAATTTAATCGATTAATCGACAGATTAATCGAGTTTTCATTGATTTGAAAACAAAATGTGTTAATAATTATACTGTAATACACAATTATTGTTAAATTTAACTTGTGTTCGGTGATAAGCATAAGTATTAAATGTTGTATATCTGTATAAATTGTATCGTTATATTACAAAACAACTATTGTAATTATTTACTCTATTATGAGGCTTATAATTTATTGTGTTAATTTCTCCGGTAATTTTTGAGACAAACATAAATAAAAATATTTTAAAAAATATGAAGACTCACCTAGTTAATACTGTTTCATCCATGATTTTAAACATGCTCCGAATTAAGTGCCGCTCTACGTATAATAACAATGTTTCCTGCATCACTAAACACGAAAAAAAAACTTTTTTTGTGTGTCAAGCACTTCTCCACGATCGTTCAATTTAAATCCAAACGTTTCACCGAGTTTACCTCTCAAATTCTCATATGATATAATGGAGTTTACACTTTTCACAAACCACAGAAAACTGATTTTTTTCTTTATCAAACTAAACACACAACCTTCATATACAAACTCAGTACAGAAACTGCAACTGCAAAAGTGCAGCGGTCGAAACAGAAGACTGGCCCCTATTGTAATCGAATTACCAGATTTTAAAAAGAGAAGAAGGTAGTTACGCTCTCGCACACAGTGTTGACATGGCTATTTTATAAGGGATGAGGGGGACGAATCTCAGAAAAATATGTATTTCATATGCTAGGAAGATGAGCTGACAACAAGGTGGAAGTTTTCTTGGAAAACCATAAAACTTAATAAGGGTTTCGCATTGTGTTTCAACTTTCAATAGAGGTAGACTAGGTCACTGTCCTCATATCTCCATCTCTTTCTGAAGTGTTTGTGCAAAAAAATTTCCCTACGCTACCTGGTTTACAGTTAGAAAATAACAGTACTATTGTGCTTTTAAGTAAGCAATTTCCGAGAAAGAAATATTGTCGGAATTTTTAGTATGAGTTTGTATTAACAAAATAATAATTAATATCAACTACAACCGATTAATTTTAATCGACTCGATTATTCGATTAAATATTTTTGATCGATTAATCTTACAACAGAAATTGATTGGTTAATCGATTAAATCTCACAACACTACTTTTTTTTTCTTTCTATCTATTCCGTCCTCCCACCCTTTAGCTGTATCTGTGGCTTTCATTCTAGCGGCCCGAGTTCTGTCTCCGACCAGGCCGTGATGGACTTTATATGGTAGACAGAGCAGACTTTGCGAAGGGTTTTTGTCGGGGTACTCTTCCGTTGCGCCAAAAATCTCCATCGCCCCTCGTTTCATATATTATCTGCAATAGTTAAAAGACAGTAGGCTAGAGTGAAATCTAGGGCAGTAATAGTCTCCAATGCTAAAGCAGAAGGAGAAGAAATAGGCGGGTTTTTGGTTTCGTACGGAAACTGCTCATCCCACACTTTCTTTGGCGGTTGCTAATATAAATAATTTATATAATATGTGTAGCAGATAAAAATTACAAATTTTGTAAAGTCCATGAGTAATTTTATTTATTTATCTATCTATTTATTTAAAGAATAGGCCTTTATAGACAGACGTACATAATTTACATTTAAATTAATATTTTTTACGAGGCGCGTTCCGAATATCTCATTTTATTTCACAGGGAAGTTGTATTACAAAGTGAGAAAACACATCGTCATTACAAAAGACAAACCTTTGGCTATTTTTCTACATAGTCACCACCGTGAAATCAATTTCAAGAAACCCTTTTGGTAAAATTCGGTGCCCAGCGATTTCAGAACGTTCTTCACAGCCTGTTGCACCTCTTCGTTGCTTCCAAAGAGACACCATTAGTGCTGACTTCAACGCAGGAAAAAAGGTGGAAGTCCGATGGGACAAGATCGGGACTGTAGGTCACATGTTTCAATTTGCTCATCTACGTGTATAAAACAGTTGATTTAATATCTACCTATACAGTACTTAAAATATGTAACTTTTTACTCGTTACTTGAAAACATTCCTTTGTAACTTGCAGATATGCATCGTCTCTTTCTCGAAGTTCCATACTTTCATGCTATTTATTTCTGCGAAGAAAACATAAATAGTTACAGCACGTATAATACAAAGAAAGGTATAAGCAAGAAAGCTTAAAATTATTCTAAAAATTTCCGCAGTCGGTAGGATTCGAACCTACGCTCCCAGAGGGAATCTGATTTCTAGTCAGACGCCTTAACCACTCGGCCACGACTGCTGCTGTTTGTTTGGGGACACTGAGTCAGTCACACCATGAACTGTAAATACCTCTGTGTTACTATGGGAACTCACAAATAAATCGCCGCGAATTCCAAATAACACAAAGTCTTAAGCGAAATGGTGCCAAATATCCTGATCATCGTTTGTATACTCAATATAGAATTCTAAGGTCAATTGCAGTTTTTACAGTACATTAAGTACATTTGAAACAAAGTTTATTTTGAAAATGCAATTTCTATTATAGGGAAACAAAGATCAAATTTAAAAGAATACTTTTTCTTACTGTGCTTAAAGCATTCATGTCTCAGTAACTTTCAGTCCTTGTGAAAATAAATTTGGCAAACTTGCAGTACATTACTTCTGCCTTATTACGTATTTTTTATATTTTCAAAAAACTGTTTTAATTAATAATACTAAATTTTGGACGTAAATTGATTACCATGCATTTCCCTGATATCTTCCGTAAATCTATGAATTTTTACATGGTTCTTAATTTAAAATATAATAACTCCATGAACAATAATATATACTTAACTGTTGCAAAATATTTGTTGTTCAATTTTTATAGAACGCAATATTATTTTAACATTTTCATGATTCTTATTACCCCTTCTTAAGCGTTGTATAGGGCCTATAGAGAAAAATGGCCGCCCCTCTAACAGCTGTTCATATCGATTGTCATTTTATGATGATGGTTGCCTTGTAACCACAGAAGAACACACCAAAGAGCACAGAATAATTAGAATAATATGGCTGTAGCTGTACCCTTTGACCAAAATATAGCGTCGTAATCGATCAGACCCAGTTGTAATATCGATACTTAGCTCGGTACATTAACGCGGACTATCGGATGCAATAGAGAACCTCAAATATTGTATTACCTTGCGTAATAAAGTAATGACAAAACTATGACGTAACTGTGTAACAGTTGATTATTAGTAAGGAATTTACACACGGCTTATAAACGAGCTACTCATTGTATAAGTACAGGGACATCATTTTATTTTTACTTGCATTTTTATTGTACCTGCATTTCTGAATGTACTTCACTCTCACCCCTTCACTAATGTCCTTGCTCCCGTCAGACACACAAACTTACGGCCGCTGTTGCATTCGAAGTCTTCAAGCAGTGAAGTAAACACTGCAGTGTATAGTGTGTTTCATAAATATGGTTGCGTTTTCTATAGAAGAAAGAACCTATATTAATAATATCGTACTAAAAATTATATTGAAGAAACGATAAATTAAATTTCAGAGAATATGCTTCAAAATGTTTTTAATAATATGCGTACTGAATTGAAGCCTGCATTGTAATGAACGGCAACCATTTTCAGCAACTTGTTTAAAAATTCAGATTAGCTTTTTTTGAATTGAGGTGGCTAGAAGCAAAGGAATGCTAGTGACATTTGTAATAACATGAGTTAAGTGCATCCAGTGTAAGCAAAAGTATCTAAAATTTTAGTGGCAAAGGGATATTTTAATCGCATCACACATTAAAATTTAAATAAAAATTTCACCGATTTTACGAAAGCTTAAATGTTTAAACCCCATTTTCTCAAAAGTAACTTAAGTGCACTTACAGCCCTTTACTTATGACCCCCTCAATTTAAATGCACTCTCTATATTGTATGATAACATCAATAATTAATATGCTAAATAAAGTGGACATTACATAACGAACATAGCCGCCTGAAAAGTTGAGTTTTTGAAAAAAAATGTTACTACTCTACTGTAAAGGTAAAGGTAAAGGTATCCCCGTAACATGCCATGAAGGCACTTGGGGGCATGGAGGTAGAGCCGCATGCTTTCCGTGACCTCCGCACTAGAATGAGGTGGTGTGGTAGGCACCAAACTCTGACCGCCTTTACCCCCGGGAAAGACCCGGTACTCAATTTTATAGGAGGCTGAGTGAATCTCGGGGTCGTTCTGAAAGTTTGGCAACGAGAAAAAATCCTACTGTATTTTGATAAATTCCGTAAAAGTGATGATCAAACTGAAAATCGTAATATCGTATTTTCCTACAACATAAATGGATACACTACTTTTCTCTCCTCCTATACCTAGTAAAATGATTTGTTTACATATTGCACTAGTAACATCAAACTCCTGTAATGGAAGGGGTAACAGTGTTTCCGAGTATAGCCAAGTCAATGTTAAAAATGTTGGTAAAAATAAAGTGATGTCCCTGTATAAGACAGTTAAACGTCTTTATAAGGCTTTTTATTAGTAAGACAGTATGTTTTTAAAAAGTGGAAAATATACAAACATGCAAAATTTCATTAAAGCATTTTAAAATATTGAGTTTCCAAGGAAAACAAATTAAGTTCCGAGAAACGAGCGACAAAGAGTAAATTTAAAAGACGAATAAAATGGCATGCCCGAAAGTTCAAAGGCTTACTTAGGACAATACTGAAGATATTTAAGAATCCGTTCACAAAGAGAAAAAGTGTATTATTCTATGAAGAAATAAATAAATTGAAAAAACGCAATCTTTTAACTTGTAAAGTTGCACCTCTCCGCTTGATTACAGATCCACAGAGAGGAGAGAAGTGGGACGTTCAAAGACGCGCTTAACGCCACAGTAAACAATCCCTAACATCTCCTTGCATCACCACTGCCAGAATTTGTACTTCTATTTTCCTGACCAGCAATCAGTAACTCTTTCTTTTAACTACGATCCCATAGCCCTTTTCTTTTTTCGAGAATAATTTAAAAGAAACAAGTTCAACTTTAGCTCAAAACCAACTCCAAAATTTCCGCAGTCGGTAGGACTCGAACCTACGCTCCCAGAGGGAATCTGATTTCTAGTCAGACGCCTTAACCACTCGGCCACGACTGCTATTGCGTGGAAAGCCCCATTTGTTTCGGAGACATTGCATCAGATGCTTTGTGTTCCAAAATAAATTCCACTGAATTACTGTACAGCCTAACAAATAAATCGTTACGAGTTGCAAATAATAAGAAAATCTTCAAAATGTAATGGTGGTAAACATCCCGATCATTATCTGTATATTCAAAATAAGAATTCTAAAACCAATTGCAGCTTCTACTTAGGATACCCGAAAGAAACATTATATTTCGGAAATGTAATTTGCGTTATATAAAACCAAAGATCCAATTTATAGGAATATTAAAGAATAAAGCTTAGTAGATTCCCGTATGTGCTGTTTATTTTATACAGGGACATCATTTTATTTTTACTTCAATTTTTATTGTATCTGAATTTTTGAATGTACTTCACTCCCACCCCCTCTACTAGTAAACTTCCAATGGTTCTCCACACAGAACAGTGGACGCGTGTGCAGTACTGAGTTAGTGAGTGTAGTACGTTCCAGAAATATGTTCGCGTTTTCCAGTGACGAAAGAGTTTTCAATATTGAATCATATTTCCGCACAGGTACTGTCGTCCGTTTGCCTACGTCGCATCCCGGTTTCCCCCACCTGCTTCTGTTCGCCCCTCTGTAAAGTCTAGTAGCTGGGCTGTCTTAGCTCTTTTATGAAAACATTAATCTCTGTTAGGAATTGGACGTCTACGTAATATTATACAACTGTTTAAAATAACTTAAATAGAAGGGCCGCGTTAAGTAATTAACTGTCACGTGATTACCCCTCCTTTCTACGATCCTGCGACATAACCACTTGGACGGACATTAGATAGCATGTCTGAGTAATTTTTTCTTTTCGGATTGGGCAGAAGTGAAGATTGAATTTACAGTACGTAAGGTACTCTTTTATAGAGTAGGTACAGAATTATTTCAACATGAGTTACTAGTACGAAGGACGAAACTGGTAATTGGAATTAGGTACAATAGTCTATAGGCCTAGTACGATAATATGCACAAAAGAACTGAAGTCTGTATCGAAATGAACGGCCACCATTTTCAAAAACGTGTTTAACTATCCATATTATGATTATTTTTCAATTTAACTTCATTCTATATATTGTACGCTAATGTGCTGTAGACAGTATAATATACACTGCATAATGAATACGTCCGAATGGATAGCTCAATTCGTGAGTAAAAACACTAAGTGTTAATACTGTACTGTATTTTGATTAAACAAAAACCTAATGAAAATTATCAAACTCAAAATCGCGATACTTCCTAGTTTACGTAAATGGATGAACTACTTTTCTTCCCTCTTATACCTAGTAGAGTTATTTGTATTTTACGCCAGTATCATCGAACTCCAGTCGTGGAAGGGGGAGCAAGTGGTGTTTCCGGTTGTAGACCTTAATCCAAGGATATAGCCAGGTTAATATTAAAAATGTTAGTAAAAATAAAATTATGTCCTGTACAATTTACAATTCATTTTGGAGTGTTGTTCAGATAAATCTATAACTGATGAAATAAAAATATAATTTTCAGTCTCTATGACTTAACAAGTTGACATTTAATATTAAAAACAAATATATATATATATATATATATATATATATATATATATACAGATTTTATTAAATTTATTCTCATAAAGTTAATGATTCATGTGAACATTTTCGCCATTTTAAGGCAAAATCAGATTATACTTATATATATATATATATATATATATATATATATATATATATATATATATATATATATATATATATATATATATGGCGGAAACGTTCACATGAACATAATTAGAACAATTAATGTAAGAAAATGTATATCATATGTATTTGTTTTAATTATTACATGTCAACTTGATAAATTATCATAAAGACTGAAAACTATATTTTGATTCAATTTAATTAATTAACTTTAAGTAGGCCTACTCACAAAGGAGAGAGAATTGGACATTGCTTTTCGTTTGGCTAGCAAATATTTCAGAAACTTGTTTCTTTATACCTATGTCAGTCTCATTGAAATCTTTTTTTTTCAAGAATAATTTAAAGAAACTCGTTCAATTTTTGCTCAAAATGAACTCCAAAATATTCGCAGTCGGTAGGATTCGAACCTACGCTCCCAGAGGGAATCTGATTTCTAGTCAGACGCCTTAACCACTCGGCCACGACTGCTGCCACAATGTCCGTAGCATCTGTTTTGAAGACACTGAAACACACACTCTGTGTTCCAAGTTCCAACATAAATTACACCTAAATACGGCCATCCTTGCACAAATACATGCTCCACATGGCGTCAGTCATTGTTCACTACATACCCCATGCGGCCAGTGATCCGTGCAACCATGGCAGCACACTGATATGTAGAGACCGAAATGTTGAATCCTTAAATAATCAGCTGTAACTTTTCAAATATTTTATTTTAATTCTACATTTACTGCAATTTTATATTCGAAAATACAACTAAATTATCTCCACTACATTTTCAGAACACATTTTGAATAAATATTTACATTTTATGTTACAAAATGACAGAATACAGTATTATTGAAGCTCATGTGAAGGTCTTAAATTTCATCAGTCCCTCTTTTGATTTAATAACATCCTCAACTCTGCGTGGCATGCTCTCAGTCACTTTGATTGTCACCTAGATCATCTATACCCAAACAGCTCGGCCTTATAGGCTTTGACGGTAACAATTTTTGTCAGGTTTACTTTGCTGCTATCTAGTGTTACATAAGTAGTCACGTCATAATTCCCATTTGAATTGCATTAGCGACTGTACTGCCATCTCGTGTTCGTTTACGGCGGACGAGTGGCGATCCTGGCGGTTGTTCTGTTCAAAGTGTTGCCTATTTTAACATAGGGATGAGCTATCTGTTACATGAACCAGGATTGTAGTAACCTGTTTAGGCATTTACTTTTTCACCAGTGCCCACAAAATCTCGATTCGGTTCTGGAGAATTTCCCGACCAAGGGAAAAGAGGAACCAAAAGAGGGATGTTTTTCTGACAGAAAGGTTTTCACTCTTTTAACAGTGTGGGCTGGTACAGTGCCTCAGCAGACATAACTGTAATCTGAAAATGTAAATATTGTTCAAAATGTATTCTGAAAATGTAGTAGATATAATAGAGTTTCATTTTTATATATAACATAGCAGTAAATATAAAATTAAAATAAAGCATTTGAAAAATTGTAGGTGATTCTAATAATGTGACCAGGTACTGTTCTCCAACCAGGAGATAAGCCGTGAAAGGAATGTGCTTACTATTGGGTCATCTATTGGAACGAAGTAGATATATAATATTATCGTTATAACGTCAGTTTAAAACCATGCGCTCTCCTGCATTTATTTCCTGTATGGAGAGATTAAAAGACCAGGGGTGCTATTCATAAACATTTCGCTAGCCCGCGCTACGAGCGTGCTAAACAGGATTCATATTATATCATATCGCTGACACTGGTTTATGAATACGAAAAACCTTAGTTCGCTGATCATCCACAGAAAGCCCGCGCTAAGAATGTCTATGAATACGGCCCTAAGAGATTAACAGTGATCTAATTTTGCAACTAGGGTAGTATAAACACGTGTGTATCAATGTTATTGTTTGTGCTGTGAGAGCGAGCCAATAGAGTTACGAGTACCCACGTGTGTGACCTTACGACATCTTATGACATCAACATTCATTCACAGCATTACCCCGCTTCGTCTCATCCGGCAGGGACTTTCTCTTGGTTGGAGCACAGCACTGTATAATGTACAGAGTCATTCGGAGACTATGTTACAGACTCTTAACCCTTTGATGCACGCATTTGGGAAGGAAATAAAAAATTGTGTTTGCCATTAAATTAAACTTTTATTTGTCTAAGAGAAGTGCCTCAAATTTTAAAAAGTTTAAAAACTTCCATTTTTTACACAGAAAATGGGTGTTTTCATGGTAAAACCACTATGCAATACTGCAGAACACAATGTCATCAGACTTATTGCGAATGATACAAAAGGAAACAGTTTCTGGTTTCATTAAGGCAAAGTGCCACTTCACATGTATTGCATGGTAATTAGAAAGGAAAAGAATGGACCTTCTATCCTTCCACTTGAGCCAGAACACTCCAGCATATGACGTACGGCTATCACTCTTACCACGTTTCGTGTCGCGGTCTCTTCTTTCGTCGTGTGGTAAAACCAATACGCCCATGTTTACTGTATAGATATTTTGCTCCCTTAGAGATCATCAGATTCAAACTTGTGAAAAAGTTGTCAAAAACACTTTGTGATTGTCACCAACCATCTCTTCCTTGTAGCCATGATGAATAAGCTGACACAAAATGGAACATTTTGTTGGATATGGTGAGCATAACTACCCTGTTTGCGTAGTGGTTACGTTTCGAAACCACCACATTATTTCTATATTGACGCCACATGTGTCGAAGAAATTACAATCTTGTTACTGAATTATGTTCTAAAAGACCGAAAGACAAATAATACTAAATAGAAACTTACGTAACTGTGATATTTTAGCATACAACTGAAATAAAAACACGTAGCGAGTCTTCCACACCCCAACTATACACAACGACATCGGCTATCTTAGTGGAGCAACACAAATATAGGGAAAATAAAATTCTTCTGCAGTTACTAGGGATCAGTGAACGCAGCAAAGTAGTTTTAAAATAAAAATTACACTGTAAGTAAGCAGGAAACTCAAATTTAAAAGGAGGTTATGCACTGTAACCACTGCGCTTCAAAGGGTTAAGGATGATAGAGGAGATAATTATGAACAACTTTCATACAGGAACCCATGTCCGTTCGGTAGTTACAAGCCTAGATAATGTTAGTCAGTGCAACCAGCTAGAATCGAAGTCAAGGCCATCCTTTTGAAGTTTGGTTGCAGACGATCTCTTCCTGCGAACGTTGGTGATTTCTCATAAACATGATATAATCTAGTTGGCATCGTAAATGATATTTTAACTGACTAAACCTTGGAACTTTCCCTCTTGCCTTTTGCTCGTTCATAAATGAAATGCATATTAATCAGCAAGTTACGAGGAAAGTTGCATGATTTAATCAGTCAGAATATCATTTACAATGCCAACTAGCCGTATCATATAACTTTTTACTGTGCACCACGTACAAAGACTATCAACTCACTTCGTACCATTCTCCTGGATAGGACCAATACCAAGTGGCGTAGCATGAAATTTTGAGCAGGGGAAGCTAACTCAAGTTGTCTTTCATGCAATATGAGAAAACGTATTACAACAATATTCTTAAAATAAATAGTAGTCAGTTTCAAGTCAGCAGTCAAAGATTGGTTGGAATCTCGTAACACCAATAAGGCATGACCTCAAATGGTACGTAGTAAAATATGATTTCACGGTTTACACATATCTCTAACAAATAGACACGTATACTCGTACGTACAGGGACATCACTTTATTTTTACCAACATTTTTAACATTAACCTGGCTATACTCGGAAACACTGTTGCCCCCTTCCATTACAGGAGTTTGATGTTACTAGTGCAATATGTAAACAAATCATTTTACTAGGTATAGGAGGAGAGAAAAGTAGTGTATCCATTTATGTTGTAGGGAAATACGATATTACGATTTTCAGTTTGATCATCACTTTTACGGAATTTATCAAAATACAGTAGAGTAGTTACATTTTTTTTCAAAAACTCAACTTTTCAGGCGGTTATGTTCGTTATGTAATGTCTGCTTTATTTAGCATCTTAATTATTGGTGTTAACATACAATATAGAGAGTGCATTTAAATTGAGGGGGTCATAAGTAAAGGACTGTAAGTGCACTTAAGTTACTTTTGAGAAAATGGGGTTTAAATATTTAAGCTTTCGTTAAAATCGGCGAAATTTTTTATTTGCATTTTTATGTGTGATGAGATTAAAATATCTATTTGCCACTAAAATTTTAGATACTTTTGCTTACACTGGATGCACTTAACTCATGTTATTACAAATGTCACTAGCATTCCTTTGCTTCTAGCCACCTCAATTCAAAAAAAAGCTAATCTGAATTTTTAAACAAGTTGCTGAAAATGGTTGCCGTTCATTACAATGCAGGCTTCAATTCAGTACGCATATTATTAAAAACATTTTGAAGCATATTCTCTGAAATTGAATTTATCGTTTCTTGAGTATAATTTTTTAGTACGATATTATTAATATAGGTTCCTATAGAAAACGCAATCATATTTATGAAACACACTATACACTGCAGTGTTTACTTCAGTGCTTGAAGACTTCGAATGCAACAGCGGCCGTAAGTTTGTGTGTCTGACGGGAGCAAGGACATTAGTGAAGGGGTGAGAGTGAAATACATTCAGAAATGCAGGTACAATAAAAATGCAAGTAAAAATAAAATGACTTCCCTGTATAACATTCGCTCACTCCCTATCATACATAGATAAATCACAATATTAACGGTCAATAGATACAGTATTAGTATCATTACGTAAGTATGCGTCTGTATTTTGAGTGTGTCCTTCATTGACAGCAAGGGAGTCGGTCATTTGTTTTTTAGATCACACTTTTGTTCGTAAGTCAGTCTTGATAATAGAATTGTCCTAAAAAATTCAAGTAAATTGGTGTCAGGAACTGTTATTTCATTAATTATTTATTATATCAGCCACAATGCACACTAACACTTCAACTGAACACAACTGACGAAAAGGGATAACTCGGAAACTACTTATTTTCAATGTCAAAGCTAGCTTCTTGGGAGCCTTGCGACCAGGGTAGTTTAGTTAGAAAGGGATGGAAAATCTGCGGGGTGGATTACACAGAAGAAACCAGTCTGCTTGGAAGCTGGTGTGTGCAGGCTTCTTGTTCACTGGTGCATCACAAATCATCCTGAGCTGCCGCATCACAATATTTAGCGCGTAAATATAAATTCTATTAGAATTAATAAATAATTTTGTCCATAAACTGCAGGTTTATTATGAAATTATTATTAACTGGGAAAGCTGAGCTTTTTAGCTTACATTGACGCTGCGCCACTGCCAATACCAGGTTTAGTGTCCTTTGGAACGTCATAATAGAGCACTAACAGATTTATACTTATCGCGATCTATATTTAGTACGTACACAGGTTTTACTATGCATGATGCTAATGCACGACATACTTAGCAACAAAGTGTTTCTCTGATGAAGGAGTCATCAATAAAACGCTCGGTAAGATATTACACACACAACTCAGTTCCAGATCGTATGTTTAGTTGGTTACTTTAATGATTAGACCTTACTAGCTCTACCCATAATTAACATCATCCTCAATTTCGTCGTCGCCATTATCTGCTTACTCCTACTCCTTGGATGATTATCATATCACTACCGTACCGTTAACATCATTCTCGTTATAATCAGCACCATCGATTTTCTTATCCTCTAAGCCATTATCATTAGAGATGGTAGATTTTAGCAACTTAAATAAAACATTTAGCATTTTTAAAATACAAATTTAGCACCTTATAGAATTTTCAATGTTACGATAGAGGGTTTCAAATTGAATGGGTTACATCAGCAGCTTGTCTATGCGGATGACGTGAATATGTTAGAAGAAAATCCACAAATTATTAGGGAAAACAAGGGAATTTTACCTAAAGCAAGTAAAGAGATAGGTTTAGAAGTAAATCCCGAAAAGACAAAGTATATTATTATGTCTCGTGACCAGAATATTGTACGAAATGGGAATATAAAAATTAGAAATTTATCCTTTGAAGAGGTGGAAAAATTCAAATATCTTGGAGCAACAGTAACAAATATAAATGACACTCGGGAGAAATTAAACGCAGAATAAATATGGGAAATGCCTGTTATTATTCGGTTAAGTAGTTTCTGTCATCCAGTCTGCTCTCAAAAATCTGAAAGTTAGAATTTATAAAACAGTTATATTACCGGTTGTTGTGTATGGTTGTGAAACTTGGACTCTCATTTTGAGAGAGGAACAGAAGTTAAGGTTATTCGAGAATAAGAGCTTAGGAAAACATTTGGAGTAAGAAGGATGAAGTTACAGGAGAATGGAGAAATGGAGAAAGTTAGGCAACACAGAACTGCACGCATTGTAATTTTTCATCTTATATAATTAGGAACATAAATTCAGACGTTTGAGATGGGCAGGGCATGTAGCACGTATGGGTGAATCAAGAAATGCATTTAGAGTGTTAGTTGGAAGACCGAATGTAAAATGACCTTTGGGGAGGCCGAGGATAATATTAAAATGGATTTGAGAGAGGTGGGATATGATGGTAGAGACTGGATTGATCTTGCGCAGGATAGGGACCAATGGTGGGCTTATGTGAGGGCGGCAATGAATCTCTGGGTTCTTTAAAAGCCATAAGTAAGTAAGTAAATATCTAAGTAAGTATTTAACATTTTATAGCATTTTGGGATGGAACATATTTGAATCTACAGTAATGAAGAAACAGAAAAAAATACAAAAACTACTTTTAAAACTCTTTTTCAATTAATGCAGTTTTTGTTGTTTTTCTAAAATCTACGTTTGCCCTTTCAAAAAAAATAATTTTATCGAACGTGTGGCGATCAATGTTATCAATATGTTAACAGATACATTTCGTAGTTTTCCAGTTAAAATTCTTTATGCTCGACCATGACGAAATGTAGTAATTATACACCTGGTAGCAGCCCTTTAATGCATGTCATTAAAGTGCATCTATTCATTAAAGTTCAGGTGTTCCACCAATCAGAAAACACCATTGTATCAATATGAAAGCGCAAGTATCGATTATTCTCAGATATGCAATCGAAAGACAACTAGCGAAACATCAAGGAGGCTGGAAATCCAATACTGTCGCAGAAGGTTATGTTCTGTTACAATAATAATTAGCGTTAATTGTAAATAATATTCAAATAAATTCAATTTGTCACCTCGTTTTTCAATTTCTAAATCAATTTCAAGGTTATATCAAGATTAATGTTTATTTTACTCTCTAGATTATATCAAGGTCAATGACGTTTGTGTCTCGGAAAAAATCAATACTTTCGCGTCTGCGCACATCTCACAATTTACGAGATATTGCACAAGGTCAGTTCCGCTCCCCAGTCAGATAGGAATAACATGAATACTTATGAATAATTTCAAGTTAGAAATATGGTCGAGCATAAAAAGTCGTATGAAACTTGCCTATAATGGCAATTAAGACGCTCGTATGAAAAATTATGAAATTCGCTTGCGCTCGTTTCATAAACATACTCGCGTGTTAATTACTACCATTATAGGCTCGTTGCATAACATACTATTAAAATAATAAATAAGCAAAGAAGCATACAAAATTACAGTGAAGTTGTGAACATTAAGAAATATGTCAAAAGATACGGTGTGATTTTATCCCGCCCCATCTGGTTACTCAATCAAAATCATCCCCTACCACATACAACTTATTCGTGAATGAACATTGGACCTGAAGATATCGAATAGGCAGGCAATATTCTACCACCAACACCAGACAGATCAGTTGAAAATTTGAAATCGGGGCACAGAGATATCAACAAAGAGAGTGTCAGGTAGGTCACATTTCTGCGCTATTCCTAGGCCTATTGTGAACGCTAACATGGAGGGGTGACCAAACTAGTATCTGAGAAAAATGTAAGAACCTGTATGTGGCGGGGTATTTAAATGTTATTTTTACAAACACACAAAAAAGTCTCATAAAATGTAATTTCACTCTTATTTCGTAGAAACACAAACATTTCGCATTTTGTACTGAATTTCTCATTTAATCGCGGATTAAAAAAATGCAGTAGAAAGATGGTTAGAACAGAGAAAAATTCTCTCCGGCACCGCGACTCGAACCCGGGTTTTCAGCTCTACGTACTGACGCTTTATCCACTAAGTCACACCGGATTCTAGTTCCAGTGCCGGATTGAATGCCTCTCAGTTTAAGTCCTACCTCTCAATATTTCCCTTTGGTGGCCTACTCTTGTGTACTGTCACAATAGTAATATGCGTTACAAGAGCGGTATGTTGATGTTTTCATGTTCGAGGAAAAGACTGAAAAAGCGAAACGTAGTTGAGCTTTTTTAATTTCCGAGAACATGAAAACAAACATACCGCTCGTGTATCGTACATTATTTTGTGCGAAGATCGTTTATTACATACCTGAAAGACGAATTTCTAATTAGTTGCAATGAAATCTCCATCTTGGTTTCTGTTCAATGACGACAACTTTTAAAAACTAAAATATCTATCTTCAACATTCTTGCTATAAAATGTTTTCTGTGTTTACTATATTCTAGCAGGCCGTGATATAGGTCTGCCTTCCCCCCCCCCCCCAGTCTATAAATGCGAACTTAAAGCAAACAGTAATGTTATGTAATGATTTATTTTTCATTTTAATATTTTAACAATATTATTTATATAACATATTGCAGTAATAACATCGGCATCTGGAATCCTGTTGATCTTTTCACGGCTTCCTTAATGTTACTTGCATTACAAATGCAGTAACTTTTGTGGTGTTGTAGAGTTTACTTAATTTTGGCAAATATTTAAAAACAATAATTAACAGTGCAATTTAGGTGAAATTGCAGTGGTAAGTTTCAAATTTATAATTATTACTATGTTAAATGACTCTAAAAATAATATGTTAAAAGCCTAAAGCAGTAAAATGAATGTCGCGCTTAAGCGGTAAGAAGAGGGAAATTGTTATGTGTGTTACGTTGGGAATACTGAATGTGGTATTTCACACTTACCGCGTATTGGTTTTGTGCGGAAAGCAAGCAAATACGCACGATCTCGCACAAAATATCTGACAGTGTTACAATCGCCCCGGCACTTAGTCACTCTTAATGCGTGTACCTTTGTACATAGTGTTGAACATATACTGTATATTTTGAGTTTCTAAATACTATAGCGTTAAATTGATTGAGTTTCAATTGAAATAGATACTTTTATTTTCCTCTTCTCTTTCTCTTTTCTTGGGATGTTGGGATTATCGAGGTTCTAGTGTAATATTTTGTCAGCAGAGAGATGTGTTACACTTCATTTAGTAAACTACTGTTTTTGTTTTCCAAGTTTTACTGACTAGATACCTGGACCCATTATTTTTAGTCAAATTTAATACATTGATTCATTTTTTTAAGTTTTATTTCAAAACAACAATGTTATTTGAACACTTTTTCCACTTGACACACTAAACACATATTTAATTTTAATCATATTCATTTAAAAAAAAAAACCGAAATTTATTAGAAAACAACTAACCCATTTTGAACAATTCTTCCACATTACACGGATGAGTTCTTCTGAGTGATCCTTGCAAACCCATTCGTATTTCATTACATTGATTATATTTCAGTGTGTTTGCCTAGTAGGAACAGTAACATAATATTTTTAAATAATAGATTCAGTTGATACTAAGTGAGTTTTATTTTAAATCATTTAATAAAGTATATTGTTGCTATATATATATATATATATATATATATATACTCAGAAGAGCTTAAAGAACAAATACAGGAACATCATTTTATTTTTACTAACATTTTTAATATTAACTTGCCTATACCTCTGGATCAACGCCGTTTGTTACCTCTTTCCACGACTGGACTTCGATGATACTGGTGTAACATACAAACGAATCACTTCACTAGGTATAGGAGGGAAGAAAAGTAGTTCATCCATTTACGTAAACTAGGAAATATTGCGCTTTTGAGTTTAATCATTTTCATTAGGTTTTTGTTTAATCAAAATACAGTACAGTAGCCTATTAACAATGAGTGTTTTTACTCACGAACTCAGCTGTCCATGTGGACGTATTCATTATGCAGTGTACATTATACTGTGTACAGCACATTAGCGTATACAATATAGAGAATGAAGTTAAATTGAAAAATAATCATAATATGGATATTTAAACGCATTTTTTTAAAATGGTGGCCGCTCATTTCGATACAGGCTTCAGTTCTTTTGTGCATATTATCGCACTAGCCTATAGACTATTGTATCTAATTCAAATTATCAGTTTAATTCTTCGTACTAGTAACTCATATTGAAATAATTCTGTACCTACTCTTTAAAAAGAGTACCTTACGTACTGTAAATTCAATCTTCACTTCTGCCCGATCCGAAAAGATAAAATTACTCAGACATGCTATCTACTGTTCGTCCAAGTGGTTATGTAGAAAGGGAGGAAATCACGTGACAGTTAGTTACTTAAAGAGGTCCTTCTATTTAAGTTATTTTAAACAGTTGTATAATATTACGTAGACGTCCAATTCCTAACAGAAATTAATGTTCTCACAAAAGAGCTAAGACAGCCCAGCCACTAGCTGGCGAATAAAAGCTGGTGGAGGAAACCGGGATATGACGTAGGAAAATGGACGGCAGTTCCTGTGCGAAAATGATTCAATATTGAAAGCTCTTTCGTCACTGGAAAACGCGAACATATTTTTGGAACGTACTGTTTACTCTGACCGTATATGTGACTGTATATGCGGTCTTAGATCTGTGTGGAGGACGGTTGAACTTCATTAGTAAAAGGGTGGGGGTGAAGTACATTCAAAAACTCAGGTACAATAAAAATTGAAGTAAAAATAAAATGATGCCCCTGTACATAGCCCCCACTACGTTCAATGCAAGTGTTCCTGTTATACTGTGTTGAAATGTGATGAAGTGTTTGTAGTCTTATTGTACATATTCAATTAATAAAATAATTATTAAGGTTGCTTTTTGACTCTCTCTCGTATATAAATAAAATATATATGCCCTGGGTACATATTGTACCAATTTAGTAGACGAAGAGGGATTCAGTAAATGCGGGAAACGGAAAAATGACGTAACATACGCTGTTATTCCAGAGAACGCCCCCGTTGTTTATTTCATTCGGTTATTTAACGACGCTATATAAACTAGATACTATGTTATGTAATGTCGATAGAATTGGTGATAAAGAGATGGTGTTTGACGAGATATGGCCGAGAAATCGTCATGAATTACTTCACAGTTGGGGAAAACCTCAGAAGAAATCCAACCAAGTAATCAGAACAAGTGAGAATCGAACCTACACCCGAGCACAATACTGAAACAGCAAATAAATGTTCTACTGTCTGAGCTAAGATTGAGATGTGAAACAAGTAAAAACTCATACAATAATATATAGTATATACAGAGTGATTTATATAGAACTGACACATTTCTTTCTTTAATTATTCCGTTGGAAATTCATTCAATGACCCAATTTTAGCACCAAATTAAGCAGAATGTTCTGGAGTTTCAAATTCCTTGTCACTAGATGGCGCGGATGTTTATGTTTTATTCCTATTGTTGGCAGCACTGACCCAATTTTAGCACCAAATTAAGCACAATATTCTGGAGTTTCGATTCCTTGTCACTAGATGCGCAGATGTTTATGTTTTATTCCTATTGTTGGCAGCACTAGATGCACAGATGTTTATGTTTCATTCCTATTGTTGGCAGCTGTTTTCGACATTTTGTGTCAACGTGAAAATGCAGTACACATTAAATCAACGACTCTTCCTTGTGAAGCAATACTGGATTACGAATTCAATTACAGCTACTCAAAGGGCATACCAGAGAGAATTTGGTGTTCGCAATCCTCCCAAAAGAAAGACAATACTGGGACTGGTAAACAAATTGGAAACAACTGGATCTCTGGTGAGTGAAAAGGGCAAGCATCGTTCATCTAGGCTTCCCACAGTTGTTGTTGACGTAAGAGCACGACTGGAGCAGTCACCCAAAAAATCATTAAGACGTTTGTCGCAGGAGACAGGGTACACCTACTCAATGTGTCAGAGAGCTGCGAGTTGCAAGTTTCTTTGACGACCGAATAATTTCCAGGAACCTATGGCCACCGAGATGTCCGGATTTGACAACGCCGGACTTCTTTCTGTGGGGTTACTTAAAAGACAGAGTTTACGCCACACGTCCCCAGACATTGGACGATCTGAAGCACAACATCACACAGGAGATTCAAGCTATTGACAACAGAGTCCTCCAACGAGTGGCCAGTAACATGGAACGTGTTGAGTTGTGCCTTATGCAGGATGAAAGACATTTTCAACATTTGCTATAGAGGTAAATAATCTCCCAAAGTTCCTCTACATTTTAGGTATAATAAGTTGTCGCTAGCACAATTCGTTTTGAAACAATTAATGAAAGAAATGTGTCAGTTCTATATAAATCACTCTGTATTAATACGAATTAACAGGTTAATTAAATTTACAAGCTGAAACAGTTGACAGTTAATTTGCTTCATAAACAGTGCAAATGACTGACAAGCTTGCAGAGGAACAGATGGAGCTGCGCATACCAATCGATGGTAGCACACTTGTGCTAATAACAGTAATTTGCGATTATATAACCGTCCATACACGACATACCAAACTCCAAGACAGCAGCTGGGACTTGTTTGACGTTTAAGAAGTTACGAAACCGTCTTGTGATAGTCACTAAAAATGAAAAGGCCGTCTAGTTATTGTTGGCGTGGTATTGCATCAATTCTAGTTAAAACATCTGACGAACTGGATGATAATACTTTCTGAAGAGTCATGGACATGAAAGACACGTGATGGGTTGACATGGAGCTGTTGCTTCAATATTTATAAGAATTTAGATTTCTGATAGTGCTTGTCAAGTGCAGCCATGTGCACAAAGCGAATCGATATCACAATACTCCGTTTCCCAGAAGCATCAGAGAGTAAGAGCGCTGTTATCTCAGGAACCACTTCATGGGCTTATAATTGAAGGGTTCAGAGCCATAGTGGGCCAAGCGCCATTTATTAAAAACGGAGAAAGCAAGGGTTAAAGTTAAGTGAATACCACAGTTTAATGAAGATTGATATATCATTTACTTTTAATGTGTATACTTTATACAGGGACATCATTTTATTTTTACTTCAATTTTTATTGCACCTGAGTTTTTGAATGAAGTTCAACCCTTCTGCACACAGATCCAAGACCGCATATACAATCATAGTAGCCTTACGGTCATAGTAAACAGTACGTTCCAAAAATATGTTCGCGTTTTCCAGTGACGAAAGAGCTTTCAATATTGAATCATTTTCGCACAGGTACTGTCGTCCATTTGCCTACGTCGTATCCCGGTTTCCCCCACCTGATTTTATTCGCCAGCTAGTGGCTGGGCTGTCGTCTTAGCTCTTTTGTGAGAACATTAATTTCTGTTAGGAATTGGACGTCTACGTAATATTATACAACTGTTTAAAACAACTTAAATAAAAGGGCCTCGTTAAGTAATTGTCACGTGATTTCCTCCCTTTCTACGATGCTGCGACGTAACCACTTGGACGGACAGTAGATAGTATGTCTGAGTAATTTTATCCTTTCGGATCGGGCAGAAGTGAAGATTGAATTTACAGTACGTAAGGTACTCTTTTATAGAGTAGGAACAGAATTATTTCAACATGAGTTACTAGTTACGAAGGACGAAACTGGTAATTGGGATTAGGTACAATAGTCTATAGTGCGATAATATGCACATTAGAACTGAAGCCTGTATCGAAATGAACGGCCACCATTTTCAAAAATGTCTTTAAATATCCATATTATGATTATTTTTCAATTTAACTTCTTTCTCTATATTGTACGCTAATATGCTGTAGACAGTATAATATACACTGCATAATGAATACGTCCACATGGACAGCTCAGTTCGTGAGTAAAAACACTTATTGTTAATACAGTACTGTATTTTGATTAAACAAAAACCTAATGAAAATTATCAAACTCAAAAGCGCAATATTTCCTAGTTTACGTAAATGGATGAACTACTTTTCTTCCCTCCTATACCTAGCAAAATGATCTGTTTGTATATTACGCCAGTATCATCGAACTCCAGTTGTGGAAGGGGGTAGCAAACGGTGTTGATCCAAAGGTATAGCCAGGTTAATATTAAAAATGTCAGTAAAAATAAAATGATGTCCCTGTATTACTTGCTATATGTTTCCATTGAATTATGGTAATAACTTCATTTTAACCCTTGTTTTCTACGGTTTTAGTAAATGGCGCTTGGCCCACTATGGTTCTGAACCCTTCAATTCTTCAAGAGTCTTGGTCTAGGGCAGCGGTGACCAAAGCGGGTGTCGTGATTACATCGTGTAATCACAGACATTCAAACGGATACGAGGAGTTTCCTGTACATTGCTGTGTGTTTCATTCACGTACTGAAGGCAAGCAGTGGCGGTGTCATGTCGCTCTACAAACTCTGTCTCTAAAGCAGTAAGAGGTGGTTTCGTAAAGAAATGAGAAGGAGAACTTTTTTGTTGTTCTGTCGGACAAAATGTAATATGTTTACTTTGCTCAACGGTTCAATTAGGAGTATATAGAAACATTAATTGCCACGCTGAATAATATATTATTATTATTATTATTATTATTATTATTACTGACCACTAAGTATGTGTTTCTATAATTCTTCTGTACGTGCATGAATATTGATATTTTTAGATCTTCTCCCTAGAAAGATAAAACTATTAGGTTTTATCTCAATTTTAATTTTATTAATCTTTAACTATTTATTAGTTATTCATATAATAATAATATTGTAGAAAAATTGATGCAATATTATGTGCCAACGAACTGTTAAACGCCAGGAATTGACATGTCTTAAGTCATTGCCAGGAAGAGAAAGATGGGATAAATAAATGTAAGGAAATCAGCTACCGTAATGGAGTTTGAAATATCTCGTGCTCTAAAGTCTTTTAATAGAACAGAATTTCTCAAAAGAGTAATGATTAAAATAGCTTAAATAACTTGTCCATAAGAAGTTTCTAATTTTGAAAAAATACGAATTTCTCGACCACGTATCGAGAGAAGAATTTAGAAAATTTCTGATTATATTCAAAAGGAAGGTTAAAAAAAGAAGCAAGAAAAATCGTATATTATTCACTGGCTCTTGATGACAGCAGTGACATTACTGATATAGCAAAGCTTGAGGTTTTTATCCGCGGGATTGACCAAGATGTTAGTACAGGAACCACCATTGGTTGTATTTTATTTATTTTTTATTTTATTGGGTTATTTTACGACGCTGTATCAACATCTAGGTTATTTAGCGTCTGAATGAAATGAAGGTGATAATGCCGGTGAAATGAGTCCGGGGTCCAGCACCGAAAATTACCCAGCATTTGCTCGTATTGGGTTGAGGGAAAACCCCTGAAAAAACCTCAACCAGGTAACTTGCCCCGACCGGGATTCGAACCCGGGCCACCTGGTCACTGGTTGTAGTTTTCATCCCGAGTACCTTTCCTCCGTCTCCTTACTTCATAGGCTGTCTGTCGCATGTAATCACTGCAGCTCGAGTTTTGGTCACCGCTGGTCTAGGGTCATATCAGAACGTTTTATTTTCTCATTATAAGGATAATTATTATAATACTTACTTACTGGCTTTTAAGGAACCCGGAGGTTCATTGCCGCCCTCACATAAGCCCGCCATTGGTCCCTATCCTGAACTAGATTAATCCAGTCTCTACCATCATATCCCACCTCCCTCAAATCCATTTTAATATTATCTTCCCACCTACGTCTCGGCCTCCCCAAAGGTCTTTTTCTCTCCGGCCTCCCAACTAACACTCTATATGCATTTGTGGATTCGCCCATACGTGCTAAATGTCCTGCCCTTCTCAAACGCCATTCCCATCTAACCTAACCTCTTGTACTCCCACGAAGTCTATTCTATATCTAGCTAATTCTTTTGCTACTAATGTTATCCCACCTGTTCTATAAAGACTAGTTACGTTCCATGTACCAAATCTTATAACCTTTTTCCTTTGCTGTGGTCGTGCCGGAGAATCAGTCCCATATTTTAATGCTGAAAAAAAAATAGTTTTCGAAATTTTCACTCGAAATAACGTTTTCAGCATCCCTGATAATGAAAAAGTGTTCTTTTCGGCATGTCGTCTGTCTCTGTAAATATGTCCTAAACTGTTGGATGGACTTTGTTACATTCCGTATCGACGAGGTAATTTATACCATATGATGGACGTAAAATATAATACCTTGTAAAAATTAATGTGTCATTTCAAATAAAAAAGACACAATGTGAGAAATGTCAGTCGATTTTATTTATGACTTTTTCATTTCATATAATAAACTGAAATATGACATGGTAAAGTTACCATCAGGTGAAAAATTACAAAGTGAAAAATGATCTCTTATAGTAAATTAGGCCTAATTGCTACCTATGTATGTTCTCTATTTTTGTTGTGAATACGGCCTAAGATTCTAACACCCGTGGAAATTATTCGTAAAAATTCAAGTAAAAACCCAAACGTCATATTGTGAATCAGGCTTTGAAGTTGCTTGCATCGTAATACAAACATTGGAACGTAAACTAAACGGGGGATTGTTTTGTAACGTGAAGTAGGGGAGTGAAGGGGAAGGTAGGTATGGTGATTATCAGCTGAGCTTATCAGGGACAGCCATGACGAGGTACGGAACGTTAAGCGCCATTCACACTCGTGCGGCCAAGTGCATAGAAGTGGAAGGAGGGATATTTGAAAATTTACTTCCAGACTAAGGTATGTTTATTTTATGACTAATACAGCATTTTAAATTAATATTTCTGTGTATTTTAAGTGTATAATTCTTAGTTCTGCTCAAAATCACTGATACTTTCGTAGAATTCCATCAGTTGTAACTCCTTAACGGTCGATAATCAGACCCACGTTCATATGACATTTTATGCTTAAAATGATCCATAGAACTGATTTCTAAAGCACGGGTAATTCTAATAGGTATGTAGTAGAAAGAAAGATGAGAAGTTATTGTGTCAATAGATGTTGATATTAAGCTGGGAGTTATGGACAACAAACAAACACTTTCATGCCATGAAACGAACTATTTTTCTGCCAAATTTGCACTGAGTCATGGTCGTAGACTTCCGTCAATGTCCTTGAGACAACATGATTTATGTATTTTTAAGCGTATGTAATTAATACATTCTAATAAGTAACATTTTTTATGGAAATAGTGATTTTCATTATTACAACATTCGTTTTAAGGATAATTTTAATATTCCAGCACATCGTATAACAAGTTCCAACAAAACGTATTGTCTTGTATTGTATTGTATTTACTTACATTCAATGGTATTAGTACATCGCTTCACAGCAAGAATATGGAACATGTCAAATGAAAAAAAAAATCTTAATAATACTATAAAGTCTTAATAAATTAAAGTCACAGACTAGTTGAAAAATATACAGAAGAGTTTTACAATATAGTCTACTAGTACAACACAAAGTTTTAGTATCAATACTTAATACTGTACAACATAGAACTATCCTTGCAGTGTTGTTGAATGTCATGAATTCACCTACAGAATAGAAGGCGTAAGAAATTAGGTACTTATTTAATTTGGCCCTAAATAATCTTATGTTTTGAGTTTGATTTTTTATATCGATAGGGAGGCTGTTAAAAATTTTTACTGCCATATAACGTACTCCTTTTTGATAGCACGACAGACTTGGCGATGGAGAATGAAAGTCATTTTTGACGCGTATTTATGCTATCAACTGTTGAATTAGTTATAAAGTTTTCACGATTACATACGAGGAAGATTATTAATGAAAAAATAATACTGAGAAGCCATGGGCATTATTTGTAGTTTTTTTGCAAATGGTCCTATACGATTCCCTAGATTTGGCACCTACTATTATTCTAATTAGTCTTTTTTGTAGTAGGAATATACTGTTAACTATCTGTGGAATTTCCCCTGAATATTATTCCAAAACTCTTCTTAAAAATATATAATGGTTTAATTGACGAAATTAAAAATGTGAATGATTTAAGGCATACCTGCACAAAGAGCGCTCAACGAGTGCGCGCGCTCCTTCGGAGCGGGAGAGCTGTGTTTACCGCTCGCCGAAACGGAGAGGATGATACGTCAGAATGACATAGACTTGCTGTGGGTAGAGGAGAGGGAAACGACCACTCAGCTATCTAGTGGAGTGTAGTGCGTATTCTCAGTAACTGTTTCACGTTGCTTACCTACTGCTACAGTACAGTATGGAGGAATCTAAAAGACGGAAAAGTGGTGATCAGGCAAATTCTTTCAATGTTGCATGGGGAAATGCTTACTTTTTTCATAGCTGCTGGAGTAAACACTCAGTGCCTTATCTGCCATAACATTTTTAAAGGTAGAAAGAAACATAACATAATGCGTCATTACGAGTCCAGACATAAAGATACTAAAGACTGTGAAAATGATTGCTATGTTTGGCTCAACATTTATATTTGTGAGCAACTGTTTTCTATAATCAACATTAATAAAGGCAGGCATCGAACATATGTAACTGATGTTTCATTGCTATCAGAAGGCTACTGTTCCTTTCAGCTGCCAACAGCATAAAACCTCGTTTTCATGTACTAATAAATAAAAATATAACAAAATGATATTGTACATTTAAGTAGCTATAGAATTTCTATTTTTTCTATAAAATAAATATTTCGTTATTAATTAATAATAATAATCCAAGGTGGTTTTGCAAACACTGAACGGGAATTCATTTCATAAGCACTCGTAATAGTACTTCATTTTGTGTATATTTTGTACGAGAACACCCCTTCTTCCAGTCCACCCTTATACAGAACGCAGCAAATATCTGCATTCCGCTCATGAGCTGTGAGCCGGCTTGTAGACGCAAACCTTGTGCAGGCCTGGTTTAAGGTGTTTTAAAAGATACACCAAAAGAATTTTTACAATCTTCCGTCTCTACAATTTAGATGAAATATGTATAGGTGTACAGTGGTGTTAATTTAAAGTAATTTTATGTATTTTAATTATTTTCTGTTTTAATTATTGTTTTTTCCTTTCTTTCTTTGACAGCTCTATGGTTTTTAACTATTTTATGGACAAATGAATAAATACTTGCCATCACTATAGTAATATACGTTACAAGAGCGGTATGTTGACGTTTTCATGGTCGAGGAAAAGATTGAAAAAGCGAAACGTAGTTGAGCTTCTTTAATTTCCGAGAACATGAAAACAAACATACCGCTCGTGTATCGTACATTATTTTGTGCGAAGATCGTTTATTACATACCTGAAAGACGAATTTCTAATTAGTCGCAATGAAATCTCCATGTTGGTTTCTGTTTAATGACGGCAACTTCGGAAAACCAAAATATCTTTCTTCAACATTGTTGCTATAAAATGTTTTCTGTGTTTACTATACTCCAGCAGGCCGTGATATACGTCTGTCTTTTTTTTCCCCCCAGTCTATAAATGCGAACTTAAACAAACGGTAAGGTTATGTAATGATTTATTTTTCATTTTAATATTTTAACAATATTATTTATATAACATATTGCAGTAATAACATCCGCATCTGGAATCTTGTTGATTTTTTCACGGCTTCCTTAATGTTACTTGTATCACGAATGCAATAAGTTTCGTGGAGTAGTAGACTTTACTTAATTTTTGCAAATATTTAAAAACAATAATTAACATTGCAATTTAGGTGAAATTGCAGTGGTAAGTTTCCAATTTATAATTATTACTATGTTAAACGTCTCTAAAAATAATATGTTAAAAGCCTAAAGCAGTAAAATGAATGTGGCGCTTAAGCGGTAAGAAGAGGGAAATTGTTATGTGTGTTACGTTGGGAATACTGAATGTGGTATTTCACACTTACCGCGTATTGGTTCTGTGCGGAAAACAAGCAAATACGCACGATCTCGCACAAAATTATTTATTTATCTAATCACAACGTTATATTCGCTTTCCATCACAAAATTAGGTGAGATACTTCAGTGCCTACAGAAATACTTGGTTCGATTTGGTACCTTTAAATGCATTCACCCGTTTCAAGCTAAAGAGCATGGGTGGGTCGGCCTGCGGAAGGATGGACACAAATGCCAGACGATCTAAAAAAGGTTTTTCACAGTATTCACTGCCAAATTTAAAGGCCTGTGTATGAGTGCTGATGTCTGTGTTCCTTCGCACACCCCACCTGCTGCTGCTCTGTAACCCCAGTGCGACTGACGACGAGCTGTACTGGACTTGTTTATCTTTTTCTTATAACTGTTGTTGCCTAGATATTTTTGCTTAGCTGTCCGTAAGATCAACGAACCTGTTCTAAAGTTTTCCATCTTACGCGTTTCTGGAAATCAGCTGTTCTCACTACTTGCTTTTCTCGTGTCTATACTTGGCCGCGTAAGATTTCTAATACAGACTTTACCTTGTAGTGCGAGCTGAATCCTAACGTGTTTCTGGCGTATGTCATCGAAGGTGAGTGAACTTACGGAATATTGAGTTCCTGTAAAACAAACCAGGAATGGCGATGTACGTGACTTCTAGCATTCTGTCCGCACAAGAGATGAGAAAGTTAGGGTACGTACACGTTGGAGCAACGATAAACGATAAAAGAAATGACCTAGCGACGCTTTGGTATTTCAAAGAATCAAGTGTTCATATCGGAGCGATGAGGACGCGGGAAGCGAACATTTTGATTTATCAGTAGAAGATATTCTATGCATCCACTAAATGAAACAAGATACATAGGAAATATCAGCTGCTAAGTTCAAGGTTAATATAACTGAAATACGTACAAAATTAAACCCGTTTCTCATCCCAAAGATAGTATAAATTCGTTGTGTTGTGATTGGTTCTTGTGATCACATAACATATGACGAATAAATACACAACTGATCAATTTGCCAATATCTACAATAATTAATTGAATAAGCCGAAATAATAATAAATCGATTAATATTCGGATATATTGATAACCACCGGTAATTATACAGATTAATATTATCTTAATCAGAGATCATATGAACGACAAGAGCGAGGAAAATGGAACTTTGGTTTTTCGTCGCTTTTATCGTGTATCTCCGCTTTTATCGTAACCCCAATATGCACACCTCAATGACAATGCATGCTTCAATTCTCTATGACAGTGGTTGCCAAACACCATGAAAGCAATAGAAATGCAACCCGCACACCACTATCGCAGGAAGAGGGGTGGAGTGGGTATCTCCTCAGTTAATGCAGCGAATAACAGTGCAGAGACGGACTGTGACCAGAAAACGAAAACAATATTATATTCTTCTACTTATGAACTACACACATCTTTTTCCGTGTTAACTTTTATCCTCCTATTCATTATTTTTGTAGTATTAATAAAATAAAATATATTTTCTTATTTACCGTAAAAAGAACGTGTACTCTACATCAGCAGATATTTGAAATTAGAAAAACGCACCAGGCTGGTCACGAAATTGTAAATTACGCTACATACTTCAAAAAAACGTCGAAGTATTTTACTCCGATTAAGACATAGAAGCTGATAATTTTCATTTTTCGTTTATTAATGGAATATTCAATTCATAGGTTGGGGCGTGGTAGTCTTTATATCAACAAGAATAATGACAACGTACATTGTTCTTTTATACATCATTTAAAATTTTACAACAAATTAAGTATCTCATATTTTTGCCATCTGCACAAAAGAAATACTTTTACTCCCATGCTACTTAAAATTAAGTTTTTACATATTATCTGTTTTGGAAAAGACATCGAAACATATTATCCTACACACTTGTAAACTTGCATGTGTACGTCCGCTGCTGATAAATGTCTTGTCTTATATCGAAGTGAAGGCTATAAACAGAGGGTGGGGTATGATGCCATGGTTACGCTTGAGTGGAGGCACAGCTTTTGGCGATCACTTCTTTCTGATACAGCATCGCTGCTTCCTTTATCGTTTATCGTCGCTCCAACGTGTACTTACCCTAACACAGCTGAGGCAACGCATAATCTAAAGCAAAGAGTACAATGGCTGAGTGATCCAGACGACCCGTATTCGAGTCCTGGTCATGCTTGGAACTTTTCATTGAAAAATCCATAGTGATTTTTGTGGCGAACAAAGTCTCAGTACGGTTTTTTTTTTCGGGGTTCCCCCGTTCCTCCACACAAAGTATCAACATTGTTCTCTTCGAACTAGAAAGGCATCTAGAAAAATCCATAGTGACTTTTGTGGCGAACAAAGTCTCAGTAAGGTTTTTTTCGGGGTTCCCCCGCTCCTCCACACAAAGTATCAACATTGTTCTCTTCGATCTAGAACGGCATCTAGAAAAATCCATAGTGACTTTTGTGGCGAACAAAGTCTCAGTAAGGTTTTTTTCGGGGTTCCCCCGTTCCTCCACACAAAGTATCAACATTGTTCTCTTCGATCTAGAACGGCATCTAGAAAAATCCATAGTGACTTTTGTGGCGAACAAAGTCTCAGTAAGGTTTTTTTCGGGGTTCCCCCGTTCCTCCACACAAAGTATCAACATTGTTCTCTTCGATCTAGAACGGCATCTAGAAAAATCCATAGTGACATTTGTGGCGGTTAAGTTCGCAATTGGAGTTTTCTCGTTTTTTTTTTTTACAATAATTTTTATTTATACTGGCGAAGTTAAGGCCATCGGGCCTTCTCTTCCACTTGGCCGGAAACAAAAGAAGTTGGTACAATTTGTAATGATACAAGTCAATATTTACCGACTAGTATTTAATGAACACTCAAAGATTTATGTAGTTATACAAGCACAAAGTGAGTAAAATAATGCAAACATAGTAAATAATAATAATAGTAATAATAATAATAATAATAATAATAATAATAATAATAATAATAATATAATTACAGAATACTGAATATAAGGCTTAGAAGTTAATGAATATGCAAATGGTAAGTGAACCAATATTACAAATTCAAACGTAAATTAATGCTATACAACAATGAGGAATATTAAACGTGAATGAGGAGGAAAGAAAACATATTTTCAGAAATAGTGAATGAAATAATGTACTAAAAATTATTGCTAGGATTAAAATGAAGATTTACAATTGCAATGATAAAAGTAATGAAACAATCATGATAAGATAAAGGTGCGAGAAAATTAAGTCTGAAGCTAGGACTTATGTGGTTTAGCACTGGTCACATGTTTAAATAATTTATTTTCAAATTGCAATATAATTCGGCAGTTCCTGAGGGAGCTGGGTAGGGAGTTTCAGAAACGAATTGATGATCCTGTGAAAGAGGAAAAATAGTGAGCTGTTCTATGGCTAGGTATACTGTAGATAAAGGGTCACTTTTAGAACGAGTGCTCAGGCTGTGATATGAAGACAAGAAATTTAAACGCACTGAGAGATAGTTAGGCGAAGAAGTGATGCGGTGAAGGAAAATTATCTTCGGTCCTGTAATCTTATCCATTCGAGCGTTTCAAGCGAAGGTGTAATGTGGTCGTATTTGCGGATGTTGCAAATGAAACGTCGTGTTGTAATCTCTGGACTAAATTAGAGTTTAAATATGTTAGTAGAATGTCGCAGTAGTCAAAATGTGCCATCACCAATGTTTGTCTCCCTTTTTTCCTATATTAGGCATCTACATCATTCCGTCACCATTTCTACATTTCGTCATCATTCCATAGCATTCCCAGAACGCCGGCTGGTGAAGCACGGAGGGGGCTGGCCTAGGGACGAGGGGGAGGGTTGCCTGGGTATGCAGCGAACCTTAGTATAGTCAGCCGGTGTGGGTTTGGAAATGCGCCTACCTTGAGGGTTAGCGCAATAGTTCGTAACAGGTCGCAGTGCTGGGTCATATTTCCCTTCTCCCGAATATTCCATTCCAGTTGGCGTGGGTTGGAAATGCACATAGTCCAAGACTAGTGTAATACGAGGCGCATCCAGAAAGTAAGTTTCCCTATTTTCTTTTAAAGGAACACACTTTCAGAAAAACATTTATTGGCAACAGGTACAGCAATGTTTCAGCTATTTTTCATCATAGCCACCATCAGAATTGAGACGCTTCTCGTATCGTGGGATCAACTTTTGTATTCCTCTTTCGTAGAACTCTGCCGCCTGTGAATGGAACCAGCGTGTGACAGACGTCTTCAGCTCTTCGTCGTTGCCAAAACGCTCACCGGAGGACAGGAATTTCTTGAGGTGCAAGAAAACGTGAAAATCGCTGGGAGCAAGATCAGGACTGTAGGGTGGATGATCAAACAACTCCCAGTCTAATTCCGTCAAAACAGCTGCTGTGCGCCGAGCCGTATGTGGACGAGCATTGTCATGGAGGAGCACAACACCTGCAGTTAGCATTCCACGCCTCTTGTTTTGAATGGCACGTCGCAATTTTCGCAGTGTTTCACAGTAACGGTCAGCGTTCACTGTTTCACCTCTTGGAAGGAAGTCAATGAGCAGAATGCCCTTCCTGTCCCAGAACACCGTGCACATCACTTTTCGTACCGACAGCATTTCGTCCTGACCGGAGATCCACTATGCCGCCAATGCATTGACTGCTGCTTGGTTTCCGGGGCGAAGTGCGAAATCCAAGTCTCATCGCCCGTGACAATCCTGTCGAGGAACTCGTCGCCGTCATCGTGATACCGTTGCAGAAATGTCAGTGCTGCTCCTAAACGTTGCATTTTGTGTTCGGGTGTCAGGTTTTTCGGCACCCACCTGGCACACACTTTTTTGAACAGCAGGTCCTTAGTGCCAACAAGGATCGCGATATCTGCGGAAAATGGCTGCTCAGCTCCGTAATCGTGAAGCGACGGTTCTCCATGATGCACTGCCGCACCAGCTCAACACGATCATCATTGATGAGGGACGGTCGCCCACTGCGCTCTTCATCATGGACACTTTGACGACCTTCGGAAACCTGCTACACCAGCGACGTACCATCTGCTTACTCATGATGTTCGGCCCATAGACCTGACAGAGCTGCCGATGAATTTCAATTGGCGCAATGCTTTGTGCATTAAAGAACTTTATCACCGACCGAACCTCGCAGGCGGCAGGAGAAAGAATAAGAGCTTCCATTTCGGACCACTGCTGCCACGCTACTGGCACCAGGCGGGACCTGTCCGGTTGGCATATGATTGATACGTCATAGATCTGTTACGTATGCACAATTGACACGGCTAATTACGTTTACTTTCAAGGGGAAAAAATCTGGAAACTTACTTTCTGGCTGCTCCTCGTAGTTCTGTAAGATGGGCGTTTAATTTCTATTACGTGAGTTATACAGGATGTCCGAAAATTCGCGCACACTGACTACGTAATGTGAATCCTGGATGAAAATGGAGTCCAAATTTCGACCGAAGAATTTTTAGTTGCACATTGTGGCAGCACTGTATTTTGAAAATAAATGTTACTCCTGTGATCACAGTTCAAGCTAGCCGTACGTTGGTTTAAAATTAAATATTCTTGGTTCAAACCACCTCTCTTGTTTCTTCTTAACTTTTCATTTTATTTTTCATTTTATGGGGAGACTCCAATGGAAGAACAAAATAGATTCCGGAAAGATGGTTCATGTGCTGATGGGTACTTTATTCTAAAAATGATAATAAAAAACAAAGAGAGTTTAATAAAGAGACACATTCGGCTTTTATCGATTTTAAAAAGGCTTTTGATAAAGTTAATAGAAAAAAGGTATTTGAAATTCTGAAAGAAGACCATGTTCCAAACCAACTAATAAATGCAACCTATAATTTATATCGTGAAAATTATATTTCTCAGTATGTGCTGGAAACAACCAAACTGGGTGGAAATCAATTAATCAAGGTGTTCGACAAGGGTGTAGCCTATCCCCATTACTATTTAGCCTACTATTTATATGGATCATATGATTAGAAACTGGAAAAGAACAAAACATGGTAATTTGAACATCAATAGAAATTTAAAGTTAGATATACTGCTGTTTGCAGATGATGTAATATCATTAGCAGATTCTGAAGATGGCCGCCAACGTTCTGTTTTCCAACTACAACTCATTTCTGAGGAATACGGGATGGAAATTTCAATTAATAAAAGTAAAATAATGGGATTCATCGGAAAAAATCATCTCCATAGAAAAATTTGCCTTTATAATAAACCTATAGAACAGATCTCATGTTTTAAATATTTAGGTCATCATATAACCTATCAACAAGAAAAAAATATTTCTGCAAACTTGAATTACTTTAACTATGCAATGAATACAATAATTAATAACAATTTCAAACCTTTTCTTGTCCAAAAACTTACAAGAATTAAAGCCTATAAAACACTGGCCAGACCTGTTCTCATGTAAAAAAAAAAGAGGTAAAGGTATCCCCGTAACATGCCACGAAGGCACTTGGGGAGCATGGAGGTGGAGCCCCATGCTTCCCATGACCTCGGCACTAGAATGAGGCGGTGTGGTCGGCACCACGCTCTGACCGCCTTTTACCCCCGGGAAAGACCCGGTACTCAATTTTATAGGAGGCTGAGTGAACCTCGGGGCCGTTCTGAAAGTTTAGCAACGAGAAAAAATCCTATCACCACCTGGGATCGAAGCCCGGACCTTCTAGTCCGTATCCAGCTGCTCTACCGACTGAGCTACCGATGGAAGTGAAGTTTAGACCATACGTAAATGTGTTGAATACCGAATCACTGCCAACGAAATTAAGTTTTTAAGAAGAACCGCTGGCTATACTAGATTAGATAATTAAATAATTAAATATTGACCCAATTTTAGAGAAAATTCAAGATTATAGGCAGAACTGGAAATCTCATATACTCAGGATGCCTAGAATAAGGATACCATGCCAAGCACTAAATTACCGCCCTTTAGGAACAAGCTTTTTGGGCCGTCCGCTGAAAAGATGGAGTGAAACCGTAACAGGCCACAAGGCCTGTGATAGGAATTGTTATTATTATTATTATTATTATTATTATTATTATTATTATTATTATTATTATTATTATTATTATACCTATAGAGTGTTAGTTGGGAGACCGGAGGGAAAAAGACCTTTAGGAAGGCCGAGACGTAGATGGGAGAATAATATTAAAATGGATTTGAGGGAGGTGGGGTGTGATCATAGATGACTGGATTAATCTTGCACAGGATAGGGACCGATGGCGGGCTTATGTGAGGGCGGTAATGAACCTTCGGGTTCCTTAAAAGCCATTTGTAAGTAAGTAAGTAAGTATTATTATTATACCGATAAGTCGTTTGTCCCAAATAGATACCTTATTATTTGCTGATGATATTGTGTTTATGGCAACTTCAGAAGATAATTTACAACGTTTGGTTTACAACTTTAATCAAATGGCCGAAAGTTTCAATACGGAAATTTCAACTGACAAATTTAAAGTGATAGCTTTTTTAGGAAAGGAACCAGTCCGTAGCAAAATATGCATCAATAATAAGATCATCGAACAAGTTAAAAATTTTAATTATCTCGGTTACCAAATTTCATATGAAGAAGAAAAAGATTTGAATGAGAAAATTATTAAATTCAACAGAGCAATGGGGATAATTAATCAGGTATTCAAACCAACCTTAGTACAAAAACACACGCGCACCAGAATTTATAAAACATTGGCCAGACCTATACTCTGTTTTGGTAGTGAAGCTTGGACGATTCGTAATATTGATTCACAAAGATTAACGGCGGCAGAAATGAGATTTATGCATCGTACAGCGGGATACACGAGAATGGATCACATTAGAAATTTTGACATTACGAAAGAACTGCAGATTGAACCGATTACGGAATACCTACAGAAATACAGACAAAACTGGAGATCACATGTCATCAGAATGCCTCGTTCTAGAATTCCACGCCAAATTTTAAATTACCATCCTGTGGGCAAGAGATCCTTGGGCAGACCGTTCAAGCGTTGGCAAGAGACCGTAACGGGCCACTAGGCCCAATACATGCAAGGATGATGATGATGATGATGATGATTATTATTATTATTATTATTATTATTATTATTATTATTATTATTATTATTTCTTTCTTTCTTACTTTCTTTCTTTCCCTGAGTTTAACCTCTCCCTTCTAGGTACATTTACACGACCCACGCCACCCGGGCCTTACAGGGCCGCAACCTGTCGGGAGAGGAATTAAACTGTGGATCACATACATACTTTTTTGACCACACAAAGACATGGAGGGCCTCCCCGGATGAGGGATCAGCTCAATGCCAAGCCCACCTCCGATACAACACAAACATTTGAGACATTACACAGCATTCACTCACACATATGAAAGGATTAAGAGAAGGATCGCCGTCCATGGCCGGACTTTCAAGAGGTACAATCCCGGCATTTGCCTGGAAATAACTGAGGAAACCATGAAAAACCTCAGTTAGGATTGCCCGCCCCTGGGATCGAACCCCGGACCTCCCGAATGCAAGGCCAGCCCTCTACCACTCCGCTAGCCCGCTCGGTCTATTATTATTATTATTATTATTATTATTATTATTATTATTATTATTATTATTATTATTATTATTATTATTATTATTATTAACAACGTAATATTTGTTTCCACAGGCTATAGAAGGTTATGTAATGTCATCCATAAGGCAAGAAACTAGAGTCAATGTCGCATCATCTTCGTCAACAACAGAAAGAACTTTTTTCCGACAAAAGGAAGATCAAGTCTGTTTGAACTGCAAGGGTGTCTCGCCTTGACAACTCTGTTAACAAGCAAACAAAAGAGTCAATGTAACCATCGCAACACAATAATCTGATAATGAACGAAGAAAACTTGACTTGAAATATCACAAACAGAGATTGACGTCATTCGTGATAACAAGGATTCTGTGCTATTGTTCAGAGATTTGCTGAAAACATGAGGGGGGGAAAGGTTAAAGTACGTATCAGACCTCTCGTAATTCACGGCAAGTGCAGACTGGCACTTGTAACCATGTGATTACTTGGCGTCGCTAGGATTTAAGAATAAAACCGAGAAAACACGGATTTTAACACCGGCAAGGAAAATAGATTCACCAGCTTTTGGTTATGGACTCTCCCGTTTTTCCTCAAATTAGGCATTGACATCATTCTCGTCCGCTTCGAGTCTCGCTCGTGATTCTCGAAATAGAATTTGGTCGCCGTGGAAAGATTTCGTAACTTTGAATAACACACATCATTGAAATAAATAACATTATAAATTCATTTTGAATCTTGCGTGCACTACTTTTAACACTTGAATGTAGGTAATTGATTAACTAGCGGACTTACTCGTGTTAATTATGTATGTATATCATATCATATCATATCATATCATATCATATCATATCATATCATATCATATCATATCATATCATATTAACTTGTATTCGTTTGTAATTTACTAGCATTAAATGAATGGTAAATTATGACAAGATCATATTAGAAGAGAACACAGGACTAAGACAATGCAAGTGACATGCATTCAAGTCTTTGTAGAAGGAAGATCAGTTTCCACTTCTCTTCTGAGAATCAAGGCCGCATTTGCTAGCTTTGTAGCAGGATATACTCAACCACATGAGTCAAGGCAAAATGCCTACATATCCTCTATCCTGGCAATTTTTATTGTGCGGTAACCTTGACTTTTATATCAGTATTATTTCACTGCTGCCAACTGAAAGTAGAATGTGTGATAATATCATTGTCAAGGCAACCAATCCGGTGAATCAAGACATATGTCGTAATATTTTCAGTTGGATGGATTTACGCAATAAGAGGCCAACCGACAAAAACCTGTTTTCGAGATATTGACCATTGAAGAAAATCTGGTTGTTTATTACACACTAGCCGTACCCGTGCGCTCCGCTGCACCTATATGAAATAAATATAAAGTAATTACGTAATTAAAATAGGACGTTTGATCCAGGGAACATTCGTGTTTGATAGAAGGGTAAATCGTTTAATATGTTACTTAATTAAATTGTATTTAAATAATTAAAATGCGGTCATTTTGGTCCAGAGAGCACTCAGAAGTTATTGTAATAACATTATAGCATTATGTCCATCTAGAGAAACTACACTTTCCAAAGGTGAAATAATAATTAATTATACAAATCGGTTAATTTAGCTTCCGATATTACTTCATACAAACACAGAAACATTCTCTGTAGGCTATGTTTCAGAGCTTTCGATTGTTGTTGTCCAAGACCCCTTATAGACGTAGTCATTTGTTTTCATTTCATTACACCGCCTTAGATGGCATTGTATTTTAATTTTAAAACTCTTTTATCTCATTAAATATCAGTCCTATCAAAATTGTGCAAGGAATAAAACTTATCGGAAATCATTTTTAAAGAAATTTTTGTTATGTAACATATTTCACAAAAATCAATAATCGATTTATTTAATTCAGGCCCCTTATAACCCCCCTTTTAAATAAAATATTTTGAATGTCATATAGCCTAAAATCTAAGTTACAGCGAACTTAATTTATATTCCAATTTTCATATAAATCGGTTCAGCCATTATCGCGTGAAAAGGTAACAAACAT
Source organism: Periplaneta americana (assembly GCF_040183065.1). NCBI lineage: Eukaryota > Metazoa > Arthropoda > Insecta > Blattodea > Blattidae > Periplaneta > Periplaneta americana. The sequence goes on from NC_091129.1 coordinate 160,535,908, forward strand.
CCAGACAGACAGACATACAAACAAAAATTAAAAAAAAAAGCGATTTTCGGTTTCAGGGTGGTTAATTATATACGTCAGGACCAATTATTTGTGGAAAATGGAAAATTACCAGAAAAATTTCGGCTACTTACTTGCTTACTGGCTTTTAAGGAACCCGGAGGTTCATTGCCGCCCTCACATAAGCCCGCCATTGGTCCCTATCCTGAGCTAGATTAATCCAGTCCCTACCATCATATCCCACTTCCCTCAAATCCATTTTAATATTATCTTCCCATCTACGTCTCGGCCTCCCTAAAGGTCTTTTTCCCTCTGGTCTCCCAACTAACACTCTATATGCATTTCTGGATTCGCCCATACGTGCTACATGCCCTGCCCATCTCAAACGTCTGGATTTAATGTTCCTAATTATGTCAGGTGAAGGACACAATGCGTGCAGCTCTGCGTTGTGTAACTTTCTCCATTCTCCTGTAACTTCTCTTAGCCCCAAATATTTTCCTAAGAATCTTATTCTCAAAAACCCTCAATCTCTGTTCCTCTCTCAAAGTGAGAGTCCAAGTTTCACAGCCATACAGAACAACCGGTAATATAACTGTTTTATAAATTCTAACTTTCAGATTTTTTGACAGAAATTTTGGCTACAGATTTATTATTAGTATAGATATAGATTTTACGCAAGAAGTATTGTAATACTCTTGCTATTATAAAAAATACCACAAATAATAATAAAAAGAGGCTAACCGATTTTTTTTTATAACAGACCAGCAGTTGATTTGATATTGCAAAGCGAAATAAATAAATAAATTTTATGTAATAAAAGAATAAAAAGCATTTCACACATAAATGTGCATATTTTACTATTTGATTGTGCATACAAATCCGGGCTCGAATATAAGTTAATTTCAGGGAAATTCGACGCGTAAGCTGACGTACACGCGTCGCCTCGTGGGAAGTTTGCAGTGCTTTCCGCTGTGATAAAGGGCAAATTATCTGGTTGGTTGCCCACAGGCTGGGATGAGGGTATGGAAGAAGCCAATCTGAAAGGTCACTATCATTGTTACTTCAGGTGATCATCGCTCAGTGATGCGTATCAGTGTAGGCATCTCCCGACTACGAATTTCTCTCTCTTTGTTCATTTTTCCCACAGAAGATACTTATAGGTGAAAAGCAAAGGTCAAGTATAATTATTGTGTCTTTTTATACGTAGGTCGAAGCCAGTTATTGTTAGGCCTACTAGGTGTGACTATGAATGTTCCTTGAAGCCTGTCGTGGGTTCGATGACGTTCGTTGTGACTGTAATGTTCTGTGTTAATATGTCGATTTATTTTTGTTTTCAGCCTTTGAAATTACGAAACCGGAAGCAGCATGTTGTCACCTACAGTCGAGAATCTCTTGCTACGTAGTTTGTTCAGCGTTTAAGCCAGGTTATCAAAATCATATCTGAAATATGACATCACGGACGATTCGGATATCATTTTACATTAACAGCAACAAAATTTAACAAATTCACCGACTACGTACGCAGACATTAAATACGCGTCACCTAGAAAAATATCAGTACATCTTGATTACACAACTTTTAATACTAGCCTCTGCACACTTCAACACCAAATTACCTTTCGTCTCGTTTCTCTTATCTATACTCTAACCACGACGTAAATACCAGATTACTTATCTGTGGCACGCTAAGTATACCTCTTCATAGAACATCTTGTTATTCATCATCTTTTACAATATCCACCTCGCGTCAATGGAATTCCTTGTCACAAAATATTAGGGGCTGCAAGACAATAAACACCTTTAAGAACAGCTTAAAAGATAACCTTATTAGCATTTCACTCCAATCATACTGATTTAAACTATCACTGACTACATTGTTACTTTTTTCTTTAGACATCATCCTGATTGTGCTGTATTTTAATTGTCTCGTAATAATCTCTTTCTATTATCTAATATTATTTGAAATATATTAACATTCTATGTATTTTAGTTTAATTCTGCTACACAGTTTATTTCAGTGTTTAATTAATAGTTCATAGTATTTTGTTGTTTAATTTGTAAATAACTTTTGTATACATGTAACTCTCATCTAAATCAAATTGTTGGATTCTTTGTAAGTTCATGCATATGTATATACACTTTTTGCTGGTTGAGTGGAAGAGAAGGCCTTACGGCCTTAACTCTGCCAGCTAAAATAAATCATTATTATTATTATTATTATTATTATTATTATATCACTTCGGAATATGTATTATATGTCTTTCTCGTGTTAGATTTTTCCGTACTTGGTTAACATGTTTCGGCCTGTTATTGGCCTTCTTCAGAACTGGTTGTTGCTGGTCTTGGCGCCTTTTGTTTTGTTTCCTGTGGGGGTGTGTTTGTGTAGTGTAATGTGGAGTCAAAGAGAGTGTGTGTTCTGAAATTGAGTTGTGTGTTGAGAATTTCATGCGGATGTGTTTTTGTGTATCTGTATATCTCGTATTGTTCTAGTGTGTTTAGTTTCTGGCTTTTTGGTTGGATGTGTAGAATTTCCATGTCTGTGTTGATGTCTCTATAGGTGTGGTTAGCATTTGTGACGTGTTCTGCACATGTGGAAGTGTTTTGTAATTTTTGTTATGGCAGTGATGTGTTCTTTGTCTGAAATTATCTGTCTGTAGAAGTTGTTGCAGGTGTTACATTTGAGTATGTATACGTCTGTATAGTTGTACAGGGACATCATTTTATTTTTACTTCAATTTTTATTGTACTTGAGTTATTGAATGTACTTCACTCCCACCCCTTCTACTAAGGAAGTTCCAACTCCACACAGAACCAAGACCGCAGATAGTAAGCAGTACTGAGTTACTGAGTATAGTACGTTCCAGAAATATGTTCGCGTTTTCCAGTGACGAAAGAGCTTTCAATATTGAATCATTTTCGCACAGGTACTGTCCGTTTGCCTACGTCGCATCCCGATTTCCCCCACCTGCTTCTGCTCGCCCCTCTGTAATAGCTGGGCTGTCTTAGTTCTTTTCTGAAAAAATTAATTTCTCTTAGGAATTGGAAGTTTACGTAATATTATACAGCTGTTTAATTTAACTTAAATAAAAGGGCCTCGTTAAGTAATTAACTGTCACGTGATTTCCTCCCTTTCTACAATCCTACGGCATAACCACTTGGACGGACAGTAGATAGCATGTCTGAGTAATTTTATATTTTCGGGTCGGGCAGAAGTGAAGATTGAATTTACAGTACGTAGAGTAGGTACAGAATTATTTCAACATGAGTTACTAGTACGAAGGACGAAACTGGCAATTGGAATTAGATGCAATAGTCTATAGTGCGATAATATGAACAAAAGAACTGAACCCTGTATCGAAATGAACGGCCACCATTTTCAAAATTGTGTTTAAATATTCATATTACGATTATTTTTCCATTTAACTTCTTTCTCTATATTGTACGCTAATGTGCTGTAGACAGTATAATATACACTGCATAATGAATACGTTCGCATGGATAATCACTTCGTGAGTAAAAACACTTCTTCTTAATACAGCACTGTACTTTGATTAAAGAAAAACCTAATGAAAATTATCAAACTCAAAATCGCGATATTTCCTAGTTTACGTAAATGGATGAACTACTTTTCTTCCTTCCTATACCTAGTAGAGTGATTTGTGTTTTACGCCAGTATCATCGAACTCCAGCCTTAGAGGGGGGAGCAAGCGGTGTTTCCGGTTCTCTAAAGGTATAGACAGGTTAATATTAAAAATGTTAGTAAAAATAAAATGATGTCCCTGCATTTGTGTTGTTTGTGTGTTGAGATGTTTTTGTAGAGTATTATTTGTTCTGTATGCGATGTTGTAATTTAATTTCTTGAATGAGGTTGCAATCTTGTGTGTGTTTTTGTGTAGAAGTTGTTACAGGTGTTACATTTGAGTTTGTATACGCCTGTGTGTTGTATTTGTTTGTGTTATTTGTGTGTTGAGATGTTTTTGTAGAGTAGGCCTATTATTTGTTCTGTATGCGATGTTATAATTTAATTTCTTGAATGAGGTTGCAATCAGATCATTTCAAACACGTTACAAAGAACACATCACAGCCATAACAAAATTACAAAACACTTCCACATATGCAGAACACATCACAAATGCTAACCACACCTACAGAGTCTCAAACAGACATGGAAATTCTACACATTCAACCAAAAATCCAGAAACTAAACAATACGAAATATACAGACACACAAAAACACATCCAAACGAAATTCTCAACACACAACTCAATTTCAGAACACAAACTCTCTTTGACTCCACATTACACTACACAAACACACCCCCACAGGAAACAAAACACAAGGCGTCAAGACCAGCAACAACCAGTTCTGAAGAAGGCCAACAACAGGCCGAAACATGTTAACCAGGTACGGAAAAAATCTAACACGAGAAAGGCATATAATACATATTCCGAAAAAATATTAGGCTGATGCATAAGTTCGTAGCGTTTTTGTTCGCCATCACAACACTGCGTTGCTAGAAGATTGTTTATCGTTTGCCATTTGTCATTTGCAGTGTTGTGCCTGTAAACACATCTTAAATTTTGCGGATCTGAAGAAAGTTTGTGCTATTTGTGGGCTAAAGGAGATGGAGTGTCAAGTGAAAAAAGAACACTTCCGACATGTATCGTTCTGTTTGAGGAGCAAAGGTAGCGGAGGCGGCTCGAAATATTTGTGTTTTGTACAGGGAGAATGACATCGGAGAAAGCACTGCAAAAATATGGTTCTATTGTTTAAATTCACAATACATGATATTATGCGTCTGGTAAGATAAAGATGGCGTCGTATAGTACGAATTTCTTCCCAGGAATGCAACCATAACTGCTGACATTCATCGCCAACAACTCAGATGCCTTGCGGCCGCAATTGAAGGAAAACGACCTGGAAGACTGCATTAAGTGCTGCGCCCCATAACCTATGAAATAACAGAACGTTTACGTTATTCCGTGGTTCGACTCCCCATACTAAGTCGCATTATTCATGGTCGACATTTGAAACAACTTCGGTCAATGTTGTCATTAAATACAATTGTGTTATTGACCTCTAGTCGGTCTGGATAGCGCAGTCGGTAGAGTGCTGGCCTTCTGTGCCCGAGATTAAGAGTTAAGAATTATTAATATTACGATTATGGATAAAAAATATTCAACTCTGAATAAGTTTTTTTTTTTTTTTTTTTGGTAGTGTAACAGGTTATCAAATAACTTAGCGTGTATCCAAATACAATCATCATTTTACATTAGCACACGGGATTACATTCATGATTTATTTTGTACTGGAGTATAATAATGATACCGAAAGACGTGCGTATAGTCTAAACTGACAGGCGTTTCATAGCACTGTCTCAAAACATTTCGCTTAAGTAAAGTTTTCTGTGAACTTTCAACAAAATCTATGTACCGTATTGTAGCGTTAGCAGCAGTTACTGATATGAAAGGAGCTCTGAGGTCTGTTTAACAGCACGGAGCACATCGGCGAACGAGGTGTGCGGGTAGGCATTACTGGCTGCGTGGACTAGTTATATAAATCAACTGCCATTCGAAACAATAGCAACACGCAGAACAATGCGTGCCTCACACGAGAACGTGCACTGAGGCTGAATCGTGAGAGAATGCGAGCTACATGCATTGTATAAGCCAAGAGGATGCACTACACGTCTCTGACGTCATCCTCACGATAGTTCCTGACAAAAGCACAGCGCTCTATCTAGCCTATGTACCTGTGCTGTATATACAGGCATGTAAGCATTATATTCATAGTTCGGAAACTTCAGTAACCATAACATAACATCCATCGAGGTTGTACATTATTATTAAAGGATAGGGAAGAATCGCTGTCGTCCACACCTGTGGAGTAACGATCAGCGCGTCTGGCCGCGAAACCAGGTGGCCCGGGTTCGAATCCCGGTCGGGGCAAGTTACCTGGTTGAGGTTTTTTCCGGGGTTTTCCCTCAACCCAATACGAGCAAATGCTGGGTAACTTTCGGTGCTGGACCCCGGACTCATTTCACTGGCATTATCATCTTCATATCATTCAGACGCTAAATAACCTAGATGTTGATACAGCGTCGTAAAATAACCCAGTAAAAAAAAAGAATCGCTGTCACAAAGACTACGTTCTCACGTTTTCTTTATCATGTAGCCAATTATATTCCTTTATTTCTACTCGTAGTCTATTTCTATTTCTTAAGCTGAAACAATTTCTTGTAAAAAAAAAATTAATTCATTGCATGTAATCCCAGAAAGTATTGATTACAACTGAAAACATAAGATTTAACAAGTTTTCTTAAATCATTTTATACAAATTTCTGTGACAGAGTTATTCAAATACTGTTATAGCTTCTGATGTCGCTTTATAAAATACTATTTAAGAAAAGTGATATTTATCGACAGGTTTTAATTGGTTGTAATTATCTAAAGAATTATAACTACGTTTCTTGTCAATCAACCAGCAGTAGCCTACTAAAAGCAAACCGTTCAAAAGAAAAATGTATCTTAAATTCAATGAATTGTTTACAATGTATGTACAATGCAAAGTAGCGTGGCGTTCCACGTCTCTCTCTTAAGGAGAAGATGGGATTGTCACTGTTTGTTTATAACAAAATTATTACAGAAAAATAGTATTTTCTGTTTGCTGTATTTTTCTGCACGTTAGTTCTATATAGCAACTTGTCTATACCCATCCAATTTCTAAAATTTATGTGTGAAGAAGTTTTAAATTTCAGGGATAGGCTAACTGTACATATATTAATTAATTTGTATGGTAAACCACAGATTTTTTTCTTTCTTTTTCCGTAAAGACTAGAGTTACGTTAACTTTGCAAAACAATTCTTATAGACATCTTTAAGCCATAAATTTTCAGCCTTAAGATTTTGATTAGACGCAAAATTACGAAAATTATTAGGTGTCTAATAAATAATGTCGGTTTTTCTATCCGTTATATTTCCTTAATTTCAATTAGGTGTTTGTAGATGAAATTATTTAAATTAGAACTATTAGCGTAGTATCAGTTGTCATGGCAACGAATATTTAATTTTAACTAGAAGAAGCACAAAATGGCTTCTTTTGTTATTTAAGCACGAAATCACGATTTTGACGAATTTGTTTTTTCTCTTAAAAGCTATCTCTTTCTTGTCATGTCTGTTACGTGACGAATTGGATGAGGTCTCGAGATCTAGTGATTACGTCACATTCTAGTAACCTTGAAGGATTATTCTAACGTTGTACTGTGAAACTATAAGGAAAAAGAAAAAGTAATTAGGACGGATTGCGCAAAGACAAGGATGTACAGTTGATAAATGAGTAATGTCCGTTGTCTTCGTAGAACGAACATTTAATAACAATAACCTAACCTATAAATACTAGTGGAAACACTAGTAATGCCCCACTTCGATTATTGTGATTCTCTACTGACCGACCTCAATGCCAACCAATCGCAAAGATTACAACGTGTTCATAATTCTTGTGTTCGCTTCGTCTGCGATGTCCGTCGCGCTGACCACATTACCCCATCCTTCCAAACTCTAAACTGGCTACGGCTTAACGAACGTAGAAATTTTCATTCTCTTGTTCTCCTTTTCCAAGTCCTTCACACTTCTACACCTACCTACCTTGCCTCCCGTTTCAGATACCTGTCATCATATCATAATCTCTTCACAAGCACGCAAAATAGCCGCATACTAGCCATACCAACACATAAGACATCATCGTATTCATCATCATACACAATCTCGCTCTCGCGCTTGTGGAATATCCTACCCAGTGACATCAGAGACTGTCGGAATTTAGTAGCGTTCAAAAGCAAACTTATTAAGCATTTTCTTACTGCGTAGAGTAGGTTTAATTTTTACTTAGTAAATAAAAAAAATATTTTTTTCTCCTCTTCTTAATTTTTTACAATGAACTGTCTAGCTTTTATTAGTCTGTTAATCTTTTAGTACTTTGATTTTCATTGTATTTGTAAATTCAATATTAATTGTGATTATAATTGTAATTTGTATTCTTAATATTGTAGTTGTAATCCCCTGGTAGAGGGGAAGAGAAGGCCTGATGGCCGTATCTCTACCAGGTTAAATAAATAAATAAATAAATAAAATAAAATAAACTAATAGCATAGCGAATTAAAAAAACCTCTCTGACACAATAAGGAAACTGCAGTGATTGATTGATTGATTGATTGATTGATTGATTTATTGATACAAATAATGAGTTTAGCTTTGGGCTAATTCACAAGAAGGCTACAACACATTACCATAATTTAGTATAATTAAGGGATCCCAACATATGACAAATATAAAAAATAATCAAAATTAGAATCACGGCTAAAAATATTTTTATCTCGCGGGGAAAGATAAATACGCGAAGTAACATATTTTAGAATTTAGAAATGAAGTCCAAACATGGGACACCAAGAAACATCATGTAGGCCGACTGTAACTTACAAATCAATGTATTCGCCCTTAACGAGCAAGAATACACAATATGTGAGGTGAGTGAAGTAACGGTTAGCATGTCTGGCCGTGAAACTAGCGGGTCCGGTTCAAATCCTGATTGGGACAAGTTACTTGGTTGAGATTTTTCCTGGATTTTTCCTCAATCCATTTAGAGCAAACGCTGGACAGCTTTCGGCGTTGGACCCTTGACCAACTAGCATTATCATATTCACGCTATATAACCATAGCAGTTGATAAAGTGTCGTAAAATAACCAACTTAAATATATATGTTCAAATTCAAATTCAAATTTATTCACAATTTACATTTGAAATGAATACTTATGAATATATACCCGAAATGAACATATGCTCGTTCTGGGTACAGTCCAGTAGTCTACATAAGTTTTAAAGAGATCAATAATAATGTTGATGTTAGAAATAATACTCACTTACTTACTTACTGGCTTTTAAGGAACCCGGAGGTTCATTGCCGCCCTCACATAAGCCCGCCATTGGTCCCTATCCTGAGCAAAATTAATCCATTCTCTATCATCATATCCCACCTCCCTCAAATCCATTTTAATATTATCTTCCCATCTACGTATCGGCCTCCCTAAAGGTCTTTTTCCCTCCGGCCTCCCAACTAACACTCTATATACATTTCTGGATTCGCCCATACGTGCTACATGCCCTTCTGTAGGGGCATGAGCATTTATAACTATAATAGTAACAATAATAATAATTATCATAAAATAATAATAATAGAATATCCGTGACGGAGATAATACAAAGATAGTAATACAAATTAATTCATTAATAATTATAATAATAATAATAATAATAATAATAATAATAATAATAATAATAGTATTAGTAATAAAACAAAAATATTTACAATAATAAAATAAATACTAAGACGGATAAAATAAAATATAAAACCACTAGCGAGAGTTAACACAACTTAAATAAGCATATAATAATCATAAAAAAATGACGAACTCGAAAATCAAAAGAAAAGTTCGTTGTATCGCAGACGACAGCAACCGCCGTATTGACATTGTGTTGTGCATTAATGGTAGTAGGGGGGGGGGGGAGCCGAAGGTCTACGTACCTGCCGTTCTCTTCGAATCTTCTCATACAATCATGGGAAGTTAAAGTTGCAAAAACCAAATGTCTACGAGTCAAACTGTTCATTATTACCAGGATAAATACAAATAATACTGAAATATATTAATCAAGTTTCAGTTATACAGACGTGGACAAATTATTAGCAAAATTGAAGATTTGTATTGTATAATTTTTACAAAATATGATTCTTCAGTTTAGACTACAGTTGACATTTTTGCGTATTTCGAAATTATTAGCAAAATTGAAGATTTGTATTGTATATTTTTTACAAAATTTGACTCTTCAATTTGGACTACATTTGATATTTTTGCATATTTCCAAATTATTAGCAAAACTGAAGATTTTTATTATATATTTTTACAAAATTTGACTCTTCAATTTGGACTATTGTTTACATTTTGGATATTTCCAAATTATTAGCAAAACTGAAGATTTTTATTTTATATTTTTACAAAATTTGACTCTTCAATTTAGACTGCAGTTGACATTTTTGCATATTTACAAATTATTAGCAAAATATGAAGATTTTTATTATATATTTTTACAAAATTTGACTCTTCAATTAAACTACAGTTGACATTTTTGCATATTTCTATCTACTGTAATGATAGAAATATGCAAAATTGTCAACTGTAGTCTAAATTGAAAAGTCAAATTTTGTAAACAGAATTATCATAAAAATCGTCACTTTTGTTAATAATTTGTCCACGTCTGTAGATCTCCCCTTTTGTGCAAGAGGGATCATATGAAAATATTTTATGAATGGCGGGGAAAATATAAATTTCAATAACAATATAGGCTATGTAGGTAATGTAGAAAGGCCGACCTTCGAAGTACACAACAAATCAAAGACTGAAAGAAATGGTACAAGGGGCAAGATGAAAAAAACATTGCTTAGGCCACATGGAATGTTAGGTAGGACAGCATTCCACGTTAAGAAAAAAGCATTGGTTTTATGGACCTTGTCTAATACATTGTATAAGCTATGTGATAGGTATGCGTTTCTATGGCAACTGATCGTTTGATGGAATAGCCCCAAATGCTCAATGCTTTTTTCTTAACGTTAAACCAGCGAATAGGGATTATAAAGAATGGACACTTCGCGTCGGTACCTTTGATGTAGCCGGACTGATTTCAATGACCTTCAAGCCAGCTAGAGCGTGAGATTCTGCTTTCTCCCTAGAGTTGGCGCTGACATCACACCAGCTAGCAGTCGACACAGCGGAAATATAACACATATAATTAATATATCTAAATGCCTGTTATTATTCGGTTGAGAAGCTCTTATCATCCAGTCTGCTGTCCAAAAATCTGAAAGTTAGAATTTATAAAACAGTTATATTACCGGTTCTTCTGTATGGTTGTGAAACTTGGACTCTCACTCTGAGAGAGGAACATAGGTTAAGAGTGTTTGAGAATAAGGTGCTTAGGAAAATATTTGGGGTTAAGCGGGATGAAGTTACAGGAGAATGGAGAAAGTTACACAACACAGAACTGCACGCATTGTATTCTTCACCTAACATAATTAGGAACTTAAAATCCAGACGTTTGAGATGGGCAGGGCATGTAGCACGTATGGGCGAATCCAGAAATGCATATAGAGTGTTAGTTGGGAGACCGGAGGGAAAAAGAGCTTTAGGGAGGCCGAGACGTAGATGGGAAGATAATATTAAAATGGATTTGAGGGAGGTGGGGTATGATAGAGACTGGCTTAATCTTGCACAGGATAGGGACCGATGGCAGGCTTATGTAAGGGCGGCAATGAACCTTCGGGTTCCTTAAAAGCCATTTGTAAGTAAGTAAGTAAGTATAATTAATATATCTAGGCACATTATGTACTCAAATAAAATAAATTGGATCCATAAAATAATAAATCCGTCATTAATTTTAATGTCTAGACTCTAGAGTTCCTTTATAATGAGAGTTGAGACGTTGACCCCAACAACAATTAAAATATGTAATGATTTGATAGCGCTGAAAATGGAAAAACAAAACTCTTACGAGAAGTAAAACCATATACCTATATTATATTATATACAAATATTAAACATATTTGATACATAATTTTATAATGTATTATATTATTTTATAATATAATTTATGATATCTGAAATATAAAATGTTATTATTACAACTAGTTTGTCACTGAGAAATAAGGAAAAGCCGTTAACTTGAATTTATTTGAAGCAAAGCGTTACTGGATTATGCAATAAGGTAGGCGATGTTTGGATCCTGTGTCTCAACTCTATTCTCAATTATTATCTTAGCGTATGCTCGATTACACTAACCTCTAGCGCTTGAAAGTGGAACTATAGCTGGCGCACAGAGAAACAAAACACAGGAAAATTTGCTCAGTGTCCATTCTTTATAATCCCTATTCGCTGGTTAAACCCTCTATAATGGACCGGAAAGGAAAGATATAGGCTGCTTCATAGATGCCAGTACTGAACCACGGTAGAAATAATGCACAGTCAAATCGATATAGTAAGACGAAGGCGTGTCGTATGTGACCATACAACCCATATAATTAGGTATTCCAACCGTTATTTGTAAATGTCTTCCCAAAAAATAAGTAAGAAAGGAGTTAAAAAGTTCAGTCCTTGAAGGTAGTGGTCGCTGTCGATGGTAATGATTATTATGATGACAAAGGTGATCATGATGATGACGACGACGAAGGTGGTGATATCAAGTAGAGGTTTCAAATCCTAGTCGTTAACTAGTTCAGTTTTTTGCGCAAATTGATAAAAAAAAACTCGTCGTATGTAAACTGTGTACTATGATTTGTATTGGTTAAGTCATGCAGTTAAAATGCATCGCGTTGTTTCCTTAACTTAACATCTACTTCCCTTGCAAAACACGATACTAAATTTCCCGCACATGACACGTGTTTTATAAAGTACCTGATAATCTGAAACGGCAGAATTTAAACACTATTTCATTACTTCTGCAATCTTATCGTAGGTCATAAAGTATAGTGGAAAGATTTACAATGCGAAATAATGATTTATACCTATGAAAAAAAAGAAAGTGGTATGTACAGGGTGGGCACAAACTTCCGTTACCCCCTATAAATACCTCATATACACATTATTTATGTAATTCCGCTTATAATGCAGACATACATCCACTTTACAATAACTGTGTGTCCTAAGTGTTTAAAAGATCAGTATGATCCCCATCATTCTCCTCACACAAAATAATGCGTCGCCAGGTTCGGTGTGACATTCTCTTCAGCATTGCTGGTAGAATCTGTTGGAAAGCGCGTCGCACGGCGTCTTCAATTCGTCAATGGTGTCGTACCGTTTTCTGAACAACAATGCTATTAATGAAACCCCTTAGCGCATTGTCACAGGTTTCCACAACGCTGGATTGGCCGTGGGTCACCCATCTTACCGGCTCCTCTCGACTGGCCACATCGCAGTCCAGACCTCACAACCGTTAGCAATGTGCTTTAACAATATAACTTTAATAAATTGCCTTATGTGTAAATGTAGGTAACTGTGGACAATAATAATAATAATAATAATAATAATAACAATAATAATAATAATAATAATAATAATAATAATGATTTATTTTAGCTGGCAGAGTTAAGGCCGTAAGGCCTTCTCTTCCACTCAACCAGCAAAAAGAGTATATACATATCCATGAACTTACAAAGAATTCAACAATTTGATTTAGATGAAAGTTACATGTATACAAGAGTTATTTACAAATTAAACAACAAAATACTATGAACTATTAATTAAACACTGAAATAAACTGTATAGCAGAATTAAACTAAAATACATAGAATGTTAATATATTTCAAATAATATTAGATAATAGAAAGAGATTATTATGAGACAATTTTGAAAATACAGCACAATCAGGATGATGTCTAAAAGAAAGGAGTAACAATGTAATCAGTGATAGTTTAAATCAGTATGATTGGAGTGAAATGCTAATAAGGTTATCTTTTAAGCTGTTCTTAAAGGTGTTTGTTGTCTTGCAGCCCCTAATACTTTGTGACAAGGAATTCCATTGACGCGAGGTGGATATTGTAAAAGATTATGAATAACAAGATGTTCTATGAAGAGGTATACTTAGCGTGCCACAGATAAGTGATCTGGTATTTACGTCGTGGTTAGAGTATAGATAAGAGAAACGAGACGAAAGGTAATTTGGTGTTGAAGTGTTCAGAATTCGAAAGAGTAAAGACAAAGAGTGTAAAGTTCTACGTTCTTTAAGTCGGAGCCACGAAAGACTTGCGAAGGACGGTGATACGTGATCATATCGTCGGATGTTGCACACGTATCTGACGCACATATTCTGAGCTCGCTGTAACTTGACTGACAGTTCAGAACATAGGTCATTTAACAAAACGTCACAATAATCGAAGTGCGGCATTACTAGGGTTTGTACTAGGGTAAGTTTTAGTTGCTGGGGCAAGAAGTTTCTCAAGCGACTCAAACAGTGAATGGAGGAACAGATTTTTTTTTATCGTTTCTTTAACTTGAAAATTCCAACTTAGATTATTATAAAAAAAGAAGCCAAGATTTTTTACGACAGATGAATAAGGGATTAGCGTGTTGTTAAGGGTAACAACTGAAAGATTACTGTTATTAAGGGAGTTAACTAAACTATGTCCAATAATTATGACAATGGTTGTTTTAAGAAAAAATGCTCTGTTTTGGCTGAAGTGTGTCTCTCCTTTAATCTCCTTTTTCTTTATTATATCCTGTTTCTTCTCCTTTCGTTGCTTACGTTTCTTCCATGGGGTTACTTCTGCACCTAAAGACGACTCCATAACTAATACAACAATTCAAGTGCTGAGGTGGGTTTTACCGCGTACAAAAAAAGCAGTACTGCCAATCTAATAAAGTTTAAAATTGTATGTATAAATGTTTCAAGATACGAATGAGATATTTGACATGCTATCTTCGTCCTGGACAATAGCTATTTTCACAAAAAAATATATATACAGTATTTAGATTATGGTTGTTTTATGAAAACCACTGAAAATTTTCACTCCAATAACATAGGACTGTGGTGTTTTTTTTCCATTCAAATAATTCATTAGATGGCCGCTATAATAAGCTAACACATGCTTAATATCTCAAATTTGCATTTTTTAGACTGTGATTCTTTTTTAAAAGAATCCTTCAATTTATTGCAATAAATCGATTGTTACCCAAAACCACTTGTAACGAAAACAGTAATAGCTATCCATTTACTTGGGTAAAGTTGTAATTCTGTGATATCTCTAATCCCGTGATACTTTTTTTAATTGAATTTCAGTCAAATCTTCGCCGTACGACCATAGCGCCAGACATATTTCGCGAAAGAGTGCATATTTCGTCTAGTTTTGAAACATCGGTGAATTTCAATGTTGTGAAGGCCATAACTCGGAAATAAAGCATTTCCGGACACATGTTGTAATGAACTATTTTGATTGTCTACATGTGTGAAATACATACCTGAAATTATGCCCCGTATTTTTTAAACACCCTGTATGTATCAGGGAATTAGGCAACTTTACTCTCCTTAATAATTCCTAATATTTTCACAGAGATAGTTTGCGAACGATTCATAAAATTTTACGAGTAAGAAAGTCATAGAAGTACCGCTAACGGTTAATTTTATAATTCCTTCAAGACAATAAAGAACAACAGTCCTCAATAGTGACTGTCAAGCGCATGAGGGCATAGAGGTAGAGATCCATGTTTTCATGATCTTGGCACTAGAATGAAGAGAACTTCTATGAACACTTAATATTGTTTTATTTCTCTGAAATGTTTCATACACCGTGCACTATGATGGCTTCCAAGACAGCAGACATAGGCCTATTTTACATTTCAAATCGAGTCGGGTTCAGAGAATGTGTTTCATCCCGGCAATAATATCAAAGAGAAATAGATTTACGGACGGAGGAATATATTTATGTCGAGTTCTTTGAATAACAATGATCATCTTCAGTGGTGTCAATTTATATGTGCCCATGGGGCCGAGCCCACCCAATAATTTGTCCTGTTATTATTATTATCATCATCATTATTTATGAAATTTATTTATTTCAAATAGTACGTCAACTGTTTGAGCCCAGCCAATGTTTTCCAGAACTTGGCGCCACTGGTCATCTTGACATAGTTCCTATATTATAACAATGAAAGATATTTTGTCGTAGGTCTATAGTACTCGAGAATAATTCCTGAGATGGGTTCAAATAAAACTGTAATATTGTAGGCCTGTTAATGATTGAATTAAAATGTATAGGAAATAATGAGGCATTGATTTTCATGACAGCATTTTAAATTACCTTAAATTGTTTTTTCTAATTATGTAAGCGTGATGTTAAGAAACTAGTTTTCAGCAATATGTTTATCATCATGGACTTTGAAAACTAGTTTTAATGTCATGCATAATGAATTCTGTGTTACCGTTATTCTAAAATAAATTCCTGGCTTTCAAGATCACGTGACAATCATGCGCTGTGATTAACGGAGTTGACGCCACAACTCGACGCAGATTGTACAGGGACATCACTTTATTTTTACCAACATTTTTAACATTAACCTGGCTATACTCGGAAACACTGTTGCCCCCTTCCATTACAGGAGTTTGATGTTGCTAGTGCAATATGTAAACAAATCATTTTACTAGGTATAGGAGGAGAGAAAAGTAGTGTATCCATTTATGTTGTAGGGAAATACGATATTACGATTTTCAGTTTGATCATCACTTTTACGGAATTTATCAAAATACAGTAGAGTAGTTACATTTTTTTTTAAAAACTCAACTTTTCAGGCGGTTATGTTCGTTATGTAATGTCTACTTTATTTAGCATATTAATTATTGGTGTTAACATACAATATAGAGAGTGCATTTAAATTGAGGGCTCATAAGTAAAGGGCTGTAAGTGCACTTTAATTACTTTTGAGAAAATGGGGTTTAAATATTTAAGCTTTCGTAAAATCGGTGAAATTTTTATTTAAATTTTAATGTGTGATGAGATTAAAATATCCCTTTGCCACTAAAATTTTAGATACTTTAGCTTACACTGGATGCACTTAACTCATGTTATTACAAATGTCACTAGCATTCCTTTGATTCTAGCCACCTCAATTCAAAAAAAGCTAATCTGAATTTTTAAACAAGTTGCTGAAAATGGTTGCCGTTCATTACAATGCAGGCTTCAATTCTTTACGCATATTATTAAAAACATTTTGAAGCATATTCTCTGAAATTTAATTTATCGTTTCTTGAATATAATTTTTAGTATGATATTATTAATATAGGTTCTTTCTTCTATAGAAAACGCAACCATATTTCTGAAACACACTATACACTGCAGTGTTTACTTCAGTGCTTGAAGACTTCGAATGCAACAGCGGCCGTAAGTTTGTGTGTCTGACGGGAGCAAGGACATTAGTGAAGGGGTGGGAGTGAAGTACATTCAGAAATGCAGGTACAATAAAAATGCAAGTAAAAATAAAATGATGTCCCTGTACAATCATTATACTACGATGGTACTGTACAACCACTATATTATTTTGTTAGGTATTCGTAGACTACAGCGGGAAAAGATAAAATTCAATGACTGGAATAAAATAGAACGGCTGAGTTGGGCTACACCATTATCGCCGCCATAAGCCATGGAACTTGTGCAATATTGTAGATTAATTAATCAGATTACTCCCAAGTGTGGTTTGGTTATGTACAATGTACATACAACATTGCGGCCACTAATCACTATTTGATGAAGGGGGCAAAACTGTGCAAGGTAAACATTTGACTTTCAAACGAATTGACATGGACATATACGAACTGCGGTACTACTATTTTAAAACAAAAAAATATCTATTTGTTTATATTTATAGAGTTATTTGACCACTCTATCGAAAAGCTGATTTCTGTGCGAGTCACAAATCAACAGAGAAGAATAATTATTATTTTTAGTCTCCATAATTTTACTCCATTCCAACCTACAGGTAGGCCTGCATGCCTCGTCTGTAACTCAAACGCCAGCGCGCTGGTCTTCCATCCATGTGGCCCGAGTTTGATCCCCGGCCACGTCGCGTCGTAATGGATTTCTGGTGGACAAGGCAGATGGGCTACCTCGGGCTACTTCTGTTTTCCTCTGTCATTCCTCTAACACAGGCATATCAAAACCCTGCACATTGTGCAGTCGCGCACATTGTGCACTTGTCTCTGTGCGATGTGCAGTTCCTATTCCCCTACCTGGAGGAAGTGAATCGGCTTGGAGGGGAAGGCGACAGGGCTGTACATTACTTGCAATAGCAGATCAGCTTTGGTTTCAGTAACACAGATCAGTACGGGTGTGCTCATTGAGCTGTGATTGTGAATGCGTTATGAAAAATAAAGTGAGGAGTCCACAGATATAACGAAGAGGAGAAATCACGAATCATATAACATAACTGTTACGATGTTTTCCTCAGCCAATAGTAATTATTTTAAAATGAAGGGCTTTCATCATATCATGTGGACCTAATAGTGATATGAGAATTTAAATCAGATTAGTGAAGTTCTCAAAATATGATATTCGCCAGCTCTTATTTCTTAATCAATACTCTCACGGCAAGACAAATATAACAATGATGTTGTTTTGGAGTCTGTACTAACACAGCCTTCAATGGTTAGACGACTTACAACTTTTATTTGATAAGCTGATAAGTAATGAGAATATAGTGAGGAATACATGTGAGGGTCTTGAGGTTGTAAGGGAAAGAAGAAAGCAACTATTTTGTAAGGTGGAAAAATTTTCTGGAAAAATAATACATAATGGCGAATTTTCCATCTCACGTTACTATATTATCTTAATATACTTACGTTAATAAATCTTTAAACCTGACATAAAGAAAATGTCCTCGCTTCACAGCTTGTGACGTACTCTTTTAACTCAATTCAGTAACGCTCCCAACTTGCTGATACTTGCTCTCAACGTTTTCCAAATAAACTGTATATAAATTTAAATTCAAGCTTAATTTATCCAATTTATTAATAATAATGTGAATTTATATTAATATACAGCAAGGAAATGATTCCAGCGTAAAAGCCTCACAATGTCCCATTGCATGTAATTGGGAGTAAAATATTTTCTTTCTTAGCATTTGTGCACCAATGGTCCCAATAATACTTGAGGAACAATGAAAGAGTATTACTTTGAAATAATCAGTACCTACTACGTAAAATGAAATATTGTGTTCGTTTTTTTTGTTTCGAAATTACTGCAATATTTATATTTTCTTCAAATACTGTATACAAATCATGTAAATAAATGATTCTTTACAAACGACTGCATTGTGAATTGTAACTGAGTAAGTCTATTGTTTCTTGTGTTACAAAATTATTGTCATATATAGACACTGACAATAATTGTATTTTTTCCTTCTGCTGTTTATAATGTCCAAATGTAAATTTAATTTAACATTAGAAGCGCAGAATAGATTCTTATTAGTGCTGCTTATGATTAGGTTTTCTCCGGAGCGGTTGTTTTCGCGCTTTCAATCGAAGACCTCCGGTTACCTCCGATTGATGCCGCGCAGGTTGTATATGTGCTGTGACGCAGACATACACTTTCCGCTGAGCATTCCTTTAATCGGATCACGTAGTGATTCGAGTCCGCTGACGTCCGCGTACCTTTTAAAATAAGTTGTAATTTGTTGTTGTTTATTCTCTCTTTTATGTTAATCTCTCTCTCTTTCTTCGACTCTTTTTTGTGTTGCTTAAAGTGCTATGTTAGCTGACAGATTTTTTTCTAGTTTTGAAATTCATAGTATATGTGGAAAGCGGTATTAGTTTTATGTCATTGATCAAATTAATAACATTCAATCTAAGTGCAAAACTAACGCAGAAGTAAAGCTTTTCAGTAGCTAATTTAAACATTTATACTGTAGTTGTCCTAGAAACTCTCGTTTAATAGCAAACAGGGTTTGTCAATTATTATTCTAATCGGTTTAGTTAACGTAAAATATATTAAGGGAGCTTCAGAATGTAACAAAAGAAACGTGGGCTATCAATGGGTTAAAATTTACTGTCCAACATAATTTATTCAGATTCTTCACCGGACAGGATTGTGATTATTGTGTTAAAGGGTGTCAGTATTTGAACTGCCTCTTCTAAAACGCGCCATTCTTGTTCTGTAATAAAAATATAAGTGGATATCAACTTAAGGATAATTGTAATTATATTATTACCAGATGTTTCTTTAGTTTCATTCAGAAATATTTTAATCCAAACAGTAAAATATAACTCAAGATGTCTGAACAGTAAAATATAACTCAAGTCGTCTTGTAAATATTTAATTTGTTTTTTATTGCCTCGAAAGTTACGTTTTAGAGAAATTTCAAGACTTTTTCATAGACTGTGAGCCTTTGGGAACAATAGCACTAAAACAATTTGAAAATAAATCGTATCAAATGTTTTGCGTAATTGTTTTCATCAAGTTCACGATTGTGCGATCGCTTCAAATGGTCTAACAAATTCGAAGTTCCACCACCCTTAGAGTAAATTCGCCCACAAAGTTTACAGTGTGCGACTTTATTATTACCTTCAACTAAATTAAAGAATTTCCATGCGACGGATATCCGATTTGGTGCCATTTTATTCCACTCACAACTACCGTCAGTCCGTACGCGTCGGTCGTCCTTGAGCTAACTGTCGCTTCGCTCCGAACCCCCGCATCCCTCCTTTGTTCCCTGTTCCTCCTACGATAGTATCGGAGATCACCGGTGGAGAGCTTTATTCGTAATCTCCGATTCCTCCGCGGTTGTAGCCTAGATCATATATGTAACAGATAACTCCTCGCTACGTTAAAATCGGCAGCACTTTGAAGAAAACAACCGCCAGGATCGCCACCCGTCCGCCGTAAACGAACACGAGATGGCAGCACAGTCGCTAATGCAATTCAAATGTGAATTATGACGTGACTCCTTATGTAACAACTACATGGCAGCGTAGTAAACCTGACAAAAGTTGTTAACCTCAAAGCCTATAAGCCCGACATATCTGTTACATATATGATCTAGGGTTGTAGTCACTCCGATGAGCAGCACTGATTCTTGTACACCCCTCCCGCTAAGAACTGGTAAGAGCA
This sequence comes from Periplaneta americana, assembly GCF_040183065.1. Taxonomy (NCBI): domain Eukaryota; kingdom Metazoa; phylum Arthropoda; class Insecta; order Blattodea; family Blattidae; genus Periplaneta; species Periplaneta americana. The sequence goes on from NC_091129.1 coordinate 160,556,595, forward strand.
ACAAGTGAATGACGCAATCTGCACAGACCGGCGTTCCGCGCACATACATTGCACTTTCAGTGTCTGATTTCTGACATGCCTGCCATAACATATCCACCTTGCCCACATTTAATTTATCATCTGCTTTGGTTATAAAAATACTCTGGGTACGTCTTGGGTACCGTACCGGTTTCCGAAGAGCTTTGGACTCCGTTCTCTGGGGGCAGGGTTGCCAGATGTCCCGATTTTGCGGGACATATCCCGATTTTCATATAAAACTCCCGAGTCCCGCTGGGACACAAAAAGTCTCGCCTTTAGAAAATTAACGTCACTTGTATAATTTTATCGTTACCTAGTAACTTTTTCTTTTAGGCCTAGATAATTACATTAAATTTAAATTAAGTTCCTTAACAATGTAGGTTTGTGAAACATACAGCAGAGTCCGTATAGGTCAGTTTCTATCTGATGCTTTTCCAATTCACTGCGGGCTAAAGCAGGGAGATGCACTATCACCTTTACTTTTTAACTTCGCTCTAGAATATGCCATTAGGAAAGTTCAGGATAACAGGCAGGGTTTGGAATTGAACGGGTTACATCAGCTTCTTGTCTATGCGGATGACCTGAATATGTTAGGAGAAAATCCATAAACGATTACGGGAAAAGCGAAAATTTTACTTGAAGCAAGTAAAGCGATCGGTTTGGAAGTAAATCCCGAAAAGACAAAGTATATGATTATGTCTCGTGACCAGAATATTGTACGAAATGAAAATATAAAAATTGGAGATTTATCCTTGGAAGAGGTGGAAAAATTCAGATATCCTGGAGCAACAGTAACAAATATAAATGACACTCGGGAGGAAATTAAAGACAGAATAAATATGGGAAATGCGTGTTATTATTCGGATGAGAAGTTTTTATCATCTAGTCTGCTGTCAAAAAATCTGAAAGTTAGAATTTATAAAACAGTTATATTACCGGTTGTTCTGTATGGTTGTGAAACTTGGACTCTTACTCTGAGAGAGGAACATAGGTTAAGGGTGTTTGAGAATAAGGTGCTTAGGAAAATATTTGGGGCTAAGAGGGATGAAGTTACAGGAGAATGGAGAAAGTTACACAACACAGAACTGCACGCATTGTATTCTTCACCTGACATAATTAGGAACATTAAATCCAGACGTTTGAGATGGGCAGGGCACGTAGCACGTATGAGCGAATCCAGAAATGCGCATAGGGTGTTAGTTGGGAGACCGGAGGGAAAAAGACCTTTGGGGAGGCCGAGACGTAGATGGGAGGATAATATTAAAATGGATTTGAGGGAGGTGGGATATGATGATAGAGATTGGATTAATCTTGCACAGGATAGGGACCGATGGCGGGCTTATGTGAGGGCGGCAATGAACCTTCGGGTTCCTTAAAAGCCATTTGTAAGTAAGTAAGTAAGAATAAATTGATGTATGAAATCTTTTTTGCAATTATTTTTACGCCTAATATGTAACGTAGGGTAAAAATCCCTTTCCAATTTATACGAAATTATTGCGATTATCTTACAACTCATTACTGATAAAACGCGAAATATAATATTCCTATCACGATTTTTTTCGAAATTAATGCGAAATTCTGTGGTCTCTAGCCCATGATGTAAGTTACTCGTCGACTGCAACACAAAACAAGTAAAGAACAAACAGTTGCGGTGACTCCGTCTGAGGAGCAACTAAGGCACAGTAGTTCAACGGGATACGAACCACGCTGTCTTCTATTATACACAGTACAGGGACTCTAGAACACAGTTAACCTGATGTCACCCGCCTCTCTCATCGGCCACTAAGTTTCGCTGCCTGGTTATGTGCTGATTGTACTGGCCAATTAAACTGGAAAATAGATGTTTATGATGGTTTGTGTTTGTTGTTTTGTACCTGTATTGTTTTGGTATATGTTGTCTTAATCCTTTTTCTAGTAGTTTAGTTTCATTGTGGTTGAATGTTATGTTTGTTGTGTTGAATATCCTTGGGTGGAATTTGTGTTTCGTGGTGTATGTTGTCTGTTGTGTCTTTAGTGTGGCTAGTTTATTGTTGTGTCTTTTTTTTTCTGTTATTACTTTGTTTGTGTGTGTTAAATTAACAGTTGATAGAAATAAATTAGGATAATAATTTAAAATAGATTCACGATAAATGTGTTGTATAAAATTTAAAAACTGCTTGTAACAACATTGTTTAACGGAAAACTGTGTAACATCTTCAGAGATTTCAACCCACAGAAATTTAAACTACATTCTAGTGAATATTAGGATTAGATATTTGCTTAGGTTATAATATGGTATACGTTTCATGAAACTTGTTAATAGAAATATAAGATTGTAGTTTAGTATTTAATTTCATCTCATTGCATTTGATTCATTCATGTGTATAAATTATAAAACTTTGTACAGATTTGCTGAATTTATAGATTTGTAAAATTGTATTAATTTCATAATTGATACGTAAGACTAATTCAATAGGAGACTTCATTAATCAATATCATATAATAATAATAATAATAATAATAATAATAATAGTAATAATAATAATAATAATAATAATACTATTGTGTATTTATAATCCTGACATACAGTACCTACAGGATAAATGTTCATCTTCCCTCTTGCTTAAAAAAGTCCCTTGTGCCGACCCTTGTATTTCCCTATTTTGACTATGCTGACATTTTACTGACTGACCTTTCCAGCGACAACAAAACGAAACTTCAACGTGCTCATAATTTGTGTGTACGTTTTGTAAGCAATGTTCGTAAATATGATCACATTACCCCATCCCTGGAAACAATAGGTTGGCTTAAACTAGATAAGAAAAGAAATTTACATTCACTTCTCCTTCTCTTCGAAATCTTGAACTCTTCTATTCCTTCGTACCTGTCGTCTCGCTTCACTTACCTTTCTTCCCACCACAATCTGAACACACGCTCTCGCCATGAAACAATACTAACAATACCAACCCATCGCACCTCCTCATACTCATCCTCTTTCACAATAGCCCTGCCAAGACTCTGGAATTCGTTACCTGCTAGCATCAGGGACTGTCGAAATAAAATTCAATTCAAACGCAAACTTACTAGGCACTTGGTCAGTAATTGAGACTCGTTCAGACATGGTTTCTTGTAAATAGTTCTCTTAATCTATCACAAAATATTTCAATATCCGGTAATTTCATCACTATAGAATTTTGTTATTGTAGGTTTAATTTGTAATTTAGTAAATACAAAAATATTCTTTGTTCTTAACTTCTATGATAAAATGTCTAGTTTTCATTAATCAGGTATTCTTGTCGTACTTTAATTTTTAATGTAATTGTAATTGTAAATTTAATATTAATTATAATCTTATTGTTCATGTTATAGTTGTAATCCCCTGGTAGAGGGGCAGAGAAGGCCTGACGGCCTTATCTCTACCAGGTTAAATAAATAAATACTAAATACTAAATACCTATCTCAGGTAAAATAGGATTCTTTGTAAAATTGGAGTATAATAAATAAATAAATAAATCCTTTCCCCAAAAATATTAGTCACTCTCGAGACTTTCCTGTATCGAGGATATCAGCGTATCAAAAGTATCGACTCAACTCTAGTAGTTAACACTAGATAGCACTGCTTGTATCTGTAAATAAAAAATTCAATCTTTCTTTACAGTCTATGAAATATGATACGTAACACGGTAAGTAAACGAATTAAGATCTTATGCAGTAGATAATAATAGTCCTATGCTCTATTAGTTTTATTGTATGAGTTATTTATTTTACGATTCTATTCGCGAAGTTATCTTATTAATAACATCACGCTAGGTTTTATTTTTCTTTGCATAAATTAATCATGGCTACGGTAATAATAACATTATACGTGCATGATCGTTATATTTCACATTGATAGTTATAGGAACTCCCTCGCCATTTAGTAAGAAAGACGCAATGCCAATGCTTAACATAAGTGAAGATCTCCCCGGAATAAGGGTGTAACCAGCGAATAGGGATTATAAAGAATGGACACTGAGCGAATTTTACTGTGTTTTGTTTCTCTGTGCGCCGGCGTTTGGTTCCACTTTCAAGCGCTAGAGGTTAGTGTAATCGAGCATACGGTAAGATAATAATTGAATATAGAGTTGAGACACAGGATCCAAACCTCGCCTACCTTATTGCATAATCCAGTAACGCTTTGCTTCAAATAAATTCAAGTCAACAGCTTTTCCTTATTTCTCAGTGACAAACTAGTTGTAATAATAATTTTTTTATATTTCAGATATAATAAATTATAGGCCTATTATAAAATAATATAATACATTATAAAATTAAGTATCAAATTCGTTTAATATTTGCATATAATATAATATAGGTATATGGTTTTACTTCTCATAAGAGTTTCGTTTTTCCATTTTCAGTGCTATCAAATCATTACATATTTTAATTGTTGTTGGGGTCAACGTCTCAACTCTCCTTATAATGGAACTCTAGAGTCTAGATATTACAGTTAATGACGGATTTATTATTTTATGGATACAATTTATTTTATTTGAGTGCATAACGTACCTAGATGTATTAATTGTATGTGTTATATTCCCGCTGTGTCGACTGCTAGCTGGTGTGATGTCAGCGCCAACTATAGGGAGAAAGCAGAATCTCACGCTCTAGCTGGCTTGAAGGTCATTGAAATCAGTCCGGCTACATCAAAGGTACCGACGCGAAGTGTCCATTCTTTATAATCCCTATTCGCTGGTGTAACCAACAAATCTACAATACACGTTTCAAGAGAAAGGAAATAATTTTAGAAACATATTTACTAGCAGAACCATCTGACTAATCAAGGATAAAATTTTTATTCAGCTACTGCATGCAATAATTTCTTATAAATGAATGCTTCGAAATTACTTTTTCCAACTAACAAGCAAACATTATCATGTGGGCAGATAAAAGTTGTTGTTTTTTTCTTCCACCATGTTAGTAACGTCAAACGCAAGTACTTGTACTAATTTTGCCCACTCAAGCACAATTAATGAAGACATCCAGAAATTAAGTTTCCTTGGGGCCATTTACAGAAAGAAAACACAATTTCATGGAAAGATTTATTGATACAGACACAGCAATTGTTGAGCTATTTTCCAACATATTCCCCACCGAAATTGAGACATTTGCCATGCCGTGGGATCAACAGAGAGGTGCAGACGGCTGTCACACACTGGTTCCGATCCAGGCGGCAGACTTCTATGACACAGGAATACAAAAGTTGATCCCATGGTATGAAAAATATCTCAATTCCGGTGAGGAATATGTTGAAAAATAGATCAACAATTGCTGTATCTGTTCCAATAAATATTTCCACGAAATTGTGTTTTCTTTTTGTAAACGGCCTCAGGAAAACTTGCTTTCCGAACGGCTCTCGTAATTGCGCTCGAGTGGCCAAAGTTTGTACAAGGATTTGTTTTGACATTATTAACATGGTGGAAGAAAAAAATAACTTTTTATCTGTCTCCATGAGAATGTTTACTTATAAGTTACATAATAATAATAATAATAATAATAATAATAATAATAATAATAATAATAATAATAATGGCTTTATTTAACCTGGCAGAGTTAAGGCCGTAAGGCCTTCTCTTACAGTCAACCAGAATTAAAACTTGCTTACACAGTTGAACATAAAACTAGATCAGAATTAAGTAATTACTCGTACATACTGATACATAATGAGATCAAAAGAGGTAGTTACATAAAATTTACCTCATAAAATAAAAATAAACATAGTGAAATACATATTAATTTGTTAGAATCAAATACGAATCACATAAAAACAGAAGCCGATTATTCAATAAAAAAAGAAAAATGTACACAGTAAAAATAAAAATAAAACACATTAGTATAGGCCTACATATTAGTATTAGATTACAATTAAATAGGATTTACATAATTAAACCAGAAACCGACATTTGAATAAAATGTACACAAAAATAGATTAATAATAAAAAACAACACAGTGGAATACATATTGGCATTAAGTGATAAATAAACACGATTTAGATAATAAAAATATCAAACAACAAAAAATAAAAATAAATACAGTGGAACACATTTGCAACAATGTTAGGTCTGGCAACTCATCATAAGATATTTTTCTAATTTACATTTAAAGGAAATTAAAGTTCGGCAGCCTTGACTTCAGGCGGCAGAGAATTCCAGTGACGAGAAGTAGCAACAGTGAAAGACGAAGAATGAAGAGATGATGTGTGGAGTGGTATTTCTAGCGTGTTATCATATTGTGACCGAATATTTAAGTTATGATACCGAGAAAGACTGTGGAATCGGACAGATAATATAGGCCTATTTCATTGATTTAATGTTCCGAGCAGGTCTTGAATTGAAGATAAGAAACACGTAGTTTCTAAGAATGTTAAAGAAATTTCATTTTCCATTCAGGAATTAAACCAGGATCGTTGGATTCATACCTAGAAATATTGCATTTAATTTATGCGTAATACACATTAAATATGTTTTGGAAACTTGTGCCACTTTATCATAAAGCATTTTGCTACAATAACCTCTTGCTGCAAACGTAATGCCATGTAAGATTACTGAGTTTTGAAATTGAAGAAACAAAAACAGTATAATGCTCAGGAAGCATTAAGCTCAACATCTTATAAGAGTAATACAAAGTATGTATACAAATACAAAGTTTAAATTGGAGAAATCCATAGAAGAGGATAATTTAGTAGAGATTAATGTAGGAGTACGACAGGGGTGTCCATTATCGCCTACCCTATTTAATATATACATATTAATGACGCAGTTGTACGATGGCAGACTATGCTTAAAACACATTTTAAAATAATACACTGTTGTTTGCTGACGACCAGATCTTAATTGCAGATGCGGAAGATAATTTACAAAGAGCCATACATGAATTAAATAATATTACAAGTGAATATAATCTTCAAATCTCATATGAAAAAACGAAAATAATGGCTCTTAGAGGAAAAGATCTGTTAAGAGCAAAAATTTGCATAAATAATAAGCCCATCCAACAACAAAGTTATTTTAATTATCTTGGTTACATTGTGTCATATACCGGCAATAGAGATGTGCAAAATAAATTTAAAAAATTCCAAACACTATGTGGTACAATAAAAAGAACTTTTAAAAATTGTAATAGAGCAACACTGTTAAAACTTTACAAAGTAATGGCGATCCCAACCTTGCTTTATGGATGTGAAAGTTGGGTCTTGACTGTCTCACAACAGAAGAAAATAGAGGCTGCTGAGATGAAATTTTTTAGACAGGTGGCAGGTTATAGACTCACAGACAAAAAGAGAAATGAAGATATTAGAAAAGAATTGGAAATTCAGAGTCTAAATGAAACAATCATTGAATACAGACAAAGATGGCGAGATCATATACAAAGAATAGATGAAGATCGTATACCACAAATAATAAATAAGTATAAACCTGTAGGTAGAAGAAATGTCGGCAGGCCACGGATGAGATGGTCGGATCAGTTTTCTTGAAGACGGAACGAGCCACAAGGCTTATGCCGTGATGAAGATGATGATGATGATGATGATGATGATGATGATGATGATGATGATGATGCTCAGGAAGCAATGGAATGCCAATCATCCGACTTATAAGAACGGCAAGCCAAATACAAAATCTTTATTATGAAATGAGTTAGCAAGCAAAGCTGAGAGCAACGCTCGTGCATGTCGCAGTGAGCTTTATCTTGAATCCAGTTTTATTACCCAATATGCCGCTCCAAGATTAGAATATGGCCAAGAGCCAGCAAGCGTCAGTTTTCATTGTAGGCCTAAACCTAGATAGCACGCCGGCAACTGCCAACTATGAAATTTGCCAAGGCAACATACCACAACCCAAATTTCATGGTTTGTGGATGTAATAATTGAAAATAGTTGCCTCGTTAATGATTCAACGAATGAAATTAGCCTAAATTAAAGCTAAATTCTTAGCAAGGATAATTCTCTGAACTATGCGAGCTTATTATTGGAATTACTGCACACGATCTCCAGCAGTATTAAGAAGTTTTAGAAGTAAAGCAGAACGTCGTCAACCCAGTGGTCGGATATTCGATCTATGGTTAATCCGAATGAAGAAAAAATAAAAACTTAACGGAAGTTTTAGCCAACCTCGCCAGATGCGATCATTGTTTGAATAGGTAAAGAACTAGCCATAAGGTTCGGATCTAATTAGCTGTTGTAACGTATTATGTACTAGCGTGACCATATGGTGACAGCTATACAACAATCGCTGCTTAAATAATTTTTCATCATCATCATCATCATCCTTCACGAATTAGGCCTCTGTAGACCTGTTTCGGCCCCATCTAGCAGTCTTCTAAAAGGTCTTCCTGGTCGACGATGTCCTCTAGGTTTATACTGCATCATAATTTTTGGGATTCTTGAATTTTCCATTCTTCTTACATGATCTAGCCAATTTAATTTGTATCTGCTGATTTTTTCTTCTACTGACTCTACTTCTAATTGTTCTAAAATTTCTTCATTCCTTTTTTCGGTCTAAAAGAGTATATCCTGCTGTCCTCCTGAAAAATTTCATTTCCGTTGCTTTGATTCTGTTCATGTCTTTTTTCTTTAATGTCCAAATCTCGCTTCCTTATAAAAGGGAGGGTAATGCTAGTGTATTATATATTTTTATTCTTGTAGATTTTTGTACTAATTTAGCTTTTAATGTATTGTTTATTATTCCTAGAATTTGTGTAAATTTGGTAATTTTTTTGTTCACATCTTTTTCATTTTGATAAGATATTTCACAACCCAGATAATTGAAATTTTGCACTTGTTCGAGGCATTGGTTATTGTGTATTATCTTACTTCTGACTGGGTCTTGTCCTAAAAATGCCAACACTTTCGATTTTTGTGCTGAAATTTCCATCCCAAAATCTTTTAATATTTTATTTAATGTATACAATCCTCTTTGTAAATTATCCTCTGAATTGGAAATCATGACTTGATCATCGGCATAGAGTAAGGTATTTAATGTTAGAGCACTGGTTATTTTGATTCCTGATGTGTAGATCTGGTTCCATTTTAAAATAATTTCATTTATATAGATATTAAATAAAGTTGGCGATAGTGGACAACCTTGTCGAACTCCATTATTAACTAATTTTCTTTCGGATATACAGTTATTTATTTTGACACTTATTTTGCTGTCTGTGTAGATTTCTATTATATTTTGTAATAGCAAATTTGGAATATTTTTATCTTGTAATATGTCGAATAAAAGGTCTCTTCGGACTTTATCAAAAGCTTTCACAAAATCAATAAAAGCTATATGGGTTTCTAAATTAAATTCTCTTCTTTTTTCTAACAATAGTTTGATACTAAATAATGGATCTACACATGATCTTCCTTTTCTAAAGCCATTTTGACACTTTTTTTTTCAACTAATTTCCATTGTTGGGAATGAAACTTGTTTTGACTTCATTCCGAATGTTGGGAAAACTGTCTCGTGAAATGGGAAGATAACTTTTTTACTCTACTGATGATAGCTAAATTTTGTTTATTCGTCATTGATTTGCTGTGCTATTTTTTTTTTGTAAAAAACATGATTAAGAGGAAAAGTTATTTTTTTTCGTACTTGTTACTTTTTCATTGTTATTGTCACTTCTAGCCTTTTGTTTAGAGGTGCCCTAACTGATGTAACTGGATGGTGCTATGAAACTTGATGGAATACAATTTACTACTCCAGTGTAGTCTGGAACATTCTTGTTACCATATGGTTACACTAGTCTTTCGTGAGTACATTTTTCTTTATGGCTGAATTATTTTGCTTATCAAGTTGTATGTGGCTACATTAACAATAATTGTGAAAGAGTGTTACTGGCAAGGTGAATGAACAATTCAGTTGTTAACTGTAGCCTCAGCAGTACATTAAATCAATCCGATAACATCAACTGATCGGTATTCACGCTCAGAAAAAAAAAAAAAAGAGAATCAAAGTTTAACGTCCAAATCTAATCATAATGTACGTCCTTCAACCTCGAAATCTGGTGGACACACTCTTACTGATGTGAGGTTTGATCGAAAAGGTAATTTCATTGAACCTGTCCCAGGGAGATGTGCAGACAAATTCTGCTCAAATGTAGGTCGCACACAATGCAAGAAATGTGAAGTTGAACTATGTGTATCATGTTTCGTGGCTTTCCACGCCAAGTAAGATTCAAGCATGTAAAAATAACAATTTTTTTTAGGAAAAGAAACGTTTCCTTACAGTTCATATCTGTTTTTATAAAATGTAGGCTACCGGTCTTACTAATAAAAACTCTATAATAGACGTTTAACTGTCTTATACTTATACAATGAGTAGCTCGGTTATAAGTCGTGTGTAAATTCCTTACCAATAATCACTACATACGTCGTGTATAACAGTATAACTGTTACACAGCTACGTCATAGTTTCGTCATTACTTCGTTACGAAAGGTAATAGAATATCTGAGGTTCTCTACTGGATCCGGTAGAGCGCTCTAGTGTGGCGTGTTAAATATCGATAGTACAACTGGCTCTAATCGATTACCACACTACATTTTGGTCAAAGAGTACAAGCTACAGCAATATTATTCTAATAATTCTATGATCTTTGGTTTGTTCTTCTGTGGTTACAAGGTAAACATCATCATAAAATGACAGTCGATACGAACAGCTGTTAAAGGGGCGGCCATTTTTTTCCCTATATACAACGCTTAAACAAGGGGTTTCGTGTATATAACTACTGCAAAGCAATTCCCATTGTATAGTTACAGCCTGTTTATACGTCCATAGCTTATTCACGGTTTATTAGTAACGTTTTCTGTCTCAACTCTGTATAAGTCTCGTATAAAAACTATACACGATTGATTAGTAAGACTGTACATGTATAGGAATAGCGTGATGTGTGGTCACGGCCTGTATTATACTACATTGTTAAAAATAAAATGATTATTTTGGTTACATTGCAATGTATTTGTACCAGATTAGGTAAAAACTTTGGAAAAATTGAGGATGAAAAATTCCGTCCCTAATGGGTTAAAGACGTAAGAAATGCTTAACCACAACACTTTCTAGTAAGCACTACAGGGTGATAGATTACAATAAAAATAACTAATACGTGGTATATTGAAGGAATATGAACTTAAAGCCACACAACAGAAAATTTAATTTCGGATAATCCTAACAGGTTTGGACCCCAATTTGCATTAGAGAAGCTCTAGGCTGAGCTAGTTATAAGAGAGATTTTATGTCACTTTAAACAAACATAAAATAGTATTAAGTCGTATACAGAATGGCACAAATACTACACCCCCCACCCAAAAAAAAACTTCTAAACATGTTCGCCTGAAGAACAGTGTTCTCGGTATCACAGTTTTCTAAATATGAAGGTGTAAAAAATGCTAGGAATTGTGATGTACAATTTTGCCATCGCGGTACAACTTTGCCTAATGCCTATCAAATTATAAAATTGAACCAACAAATTTCTTTCTATAATGTAGAAAACTCCTTCGAAAATATCGAATTCTATAGACCTAGATCACAGCTCAAGACTGCTTCTACTGCTACTACTATTGTTACTACTACTACTGCTACTACTATTAGGCCTACTACTACTACTACCACCGCTACTACTACTACTACTGCTACTACTACTATTGCTGCTACTACTATTACTACTGCCACCGCTACTGCTACTGCTACTACTACTACTACTGCTCCTACTACTATTGCTACTACTGCTACTGCTACTACTACTACTATTATTACTACTACTGCTACTACTATTACTACTACTACTACCACTACTACTACTACTAATACTACTACTAATGATACCACTACTACTGCTACTACTACTACTACTTCCACTAGTACTACTGCTACTACTACTACTACTAGTGCTACTACTGCTACTGCTGCTACTACTATTGCTGCTACTACTATTACTACTGCCACCGCTACTGCTACTGCTACTACTACTGCTCCTACTACTACTATTGCTACTACTGTTACTGCTACTACTACTACTATTACTACTACTACTGCTACTACTATTACTACTACTACTACCACTACTACTGCTACTACTACTACTGCTACCACTACTACTGCTACTACTACTACTTCCACTATTACTACTACTACTACTAGTGCTACTACTGCTACTGCTACTACTACTATTGCTGCTACTACTATTATTACTGCCACCGCTACTGCTACTGCTACTGCTACTACTACTGCTCCTACTACTACTATTTCTACTACTGCTCCTGCTACTACTACTATTACTACTACTACTGCTACTACTATTACTACTACTGCTACCACTACTACTGCTACTACTACTACTGCTACCACTACTACTGCTACTACTACTACTACCACTAGTACTACTGCTACTACTACTAGTGCTACTACTGCTACTGCTACTACTACTGTTACTACTACTACTACTGCTACTACTGTTACTACTACTACTACTGCTACTGCTACTACTACTGTTACTACTACTACTACTGCTACTACTACTGTTACTACTACTACTCTACTACTACTACTAGTGCTACTACTTCTACTACTACTACTACTACTACTACTACAAGTACTACTATTACTGCTAATAATAATAATAATAATAATAATAATAATAATAATAACAAAACAACAGATGCAGTATAGCATAACAAAATCAAACTATGAAAAATCCAGTACGATAGCGACACAGAAATACAGTAGGTAGAGGTAAGCCACAGCTTGTTTTAAATTTAATGTTAGTGGTTGATATGAACATGCAAGGTCTTTCGGAGTATCAAAATAGAACGAGGCGTGTTCTCAAGAATCAATAGCTTGAACCCAGCTGAAAACACTAGACATTATTTTAAGGACTCATTTGACAGCAAAATATATCGGCGCTTGGTACGTGGTGATCTGCCGCCGCTGTAAAAATGTGGGTCATGGGACGGACTATACTGACGCTCCGTGGTGAACAAGTCCGCAAGACATTTTCAGTAACGCTGCATCTTGTAGATGACGTGATATTTATTATTCCTTCACTTCAACCACTTCAAAAGGAAATTTTACTTTATAAGGTGATTCAGGGACTTTTTTTTCTCGATGGCTCATGTGGTAGCATTCGTAGCTAGTAATTCAACAGATCCACGTTCATTTCCCGATGGGGAATTGGAGATTCATCCACATGGATTGGATGTGTCTTGAGAAGTGACCTTCAGCGATTATAACCTCGTGATTATAAATGCTTATTGCAGTGTTTCTCTTTTCTCTACTATTAGTTTAAATTCTTCACAGTTGTTGCACTTCACTCTCCTGAGCATGACAGTGATGTATTTCCTTCTTGGTATTCTTCTTCATTTTTTATTTGCTAAGTATTTTTCCATTCAATACATTAACTCACATCCGTGTCACAGCGCCGTGGTCTGAATGCAGGCATGCGCATAAGGGAGGGGAGGTAAATGTGATCAGTTCACTCCTTCCGAAATATTTCGGATATGTTTACATCACTTGAACTTCAATTCTCTTCCGCTTAGGTATGTACAGGGACATCATTTTATTTTACTAACATTTTTAATATTAACCTGTCTATACCTTTAGAGAACCGGAAACACCGCTTGCTCCCCCCTCCAAGACTGGAGTTCGATGATACTGGCGTAAAACACAAATCACTCTACTAGGTATAGGAAGGAAGAAAAGTAGTTCATCCATTTACGTAAACTAGGAAATATCGCGATTTTGAGTTTGATAATTTTCATTAGGTTTTTCTTTAATGAAAGTACAGTACTGTATTAAGAATAAGTGTTTTTACTCACGAAGTGAGTTATCCATGCGAACGTATTCATTATGCAGTGTATATTATACTGTCTACAGCACATTAGCGTACAATATAGAGAAAGAAGTTAAATTGAAAAATAATCATAATATGAATATTTAAACACAATTTTGAAAATGGTGGCCGTTCATTTCGATACAGTCTTCAGTTCTTTTGTGCATATTATCGCACTATAGACTATTGCATCTAATTCCAATTGCCAGTTTCGTCCTTCGTACTAGTAACTCATGTTGAAATAATTCTGTACCTACTCTACGTACTGTAAATTCAATCTTCACTTCTGCCCGACCCGAAAATATAAAATTACTCAGACATGCTATCTACTGTCCGTCCAATTGGTTATGCCGCAGGATTGTAGAAAGGGAGGAAATCACGTGACAGTTAATTACTTAACGAGGCCCTTTTATTTAAGTTAAATTAAACAGCTGTATAATATTACGTAAACTTCCAATTCCTAAGAGAAATTAATGTTTTCAGAAAAGAGCTAAGACAGCCCAGCTATTACAGAGGGGCGAGCAGAAGCAGGTGGGGGAAATCGGGATGCGACGTAGGCAAACGGACAGTACCTGTGCGAAAATATGATTCAATATTGAAAGCTCTTTCGTCACTGGAAAACGCGAACATATTTCTGGAACGTACTATACTCAGTGACTCAGTACTGCTTACTATCTGCGGTCTTGGTTCTGTGTGGAGTTGGAACTTCCTTAGTAGAAGGGGTGGGAGTGAAGTACATTCAAAAACTCAAGTACAATAAAAATTGAAGTAAAAATAAAATGATGTCCCTGTACAAACTAATGCGACATGTCAGTACATTAAACATTTCAAATCAAGTCAACTACGTAATATAGGCATTCATATGGTCACTATGGCTTAATACTCATTACAAATAATCACTTATAAAGTATAGATCGCCTACACTGTTTGGTCAGGACGAGTCTCTACATTAGAATGAATATTAGTGCTTACTTATGGCTTTTAGAGAACCCGGAGGTTCATTGCCGCTCTTACATAAGCCCGCCATCGGTTCATATCCTGAGCAATATCAATCCAGTATCTACCATCATATCCCACCTCTCTCAAATGCAGTTTAATATTATCCTCCCATCTACGTCTTGGCCTCCCCAAAGGTATTCTTCCCTCCGGCCTCCCAACTAACATTCTATGTCTATATGCATTTCTGGATTCGCCCATTCGTGCTACATGCCCTGCCCATCTCAAACATCTGGATTTAATGTTCCTGATTACGTCAGGTGAAGAATACAATGCGTGCAGTTCTGCGTTGCATAACTTTCTCCATTCTCCTATACACCAGGCGTCTCAACGCCAACGCATAAAAGTTGTCACAGGGAGCAAGTCTAGATAACATAGTCCGCTGAAGAGATAAGCGCAGTACCCGAAGATAGCCAATCGCCGATTAATGTTACACGCATGAGCGAGCTAAGTTGTAACTGTCGCGGGAGAAATGCCACAAAGCTGCACTTTTGAGTTGTACTGTCACAATAGACGGTTGTTTTCGGAAGGAATTTCTTAAGTAGTTTGCAGTAACAATAATAATAATAATAATAATAATAATAATAATAATACATTTATTTTCTAATTATATACTATCAATGAGTAAAAAGAAGACATCTGAAGCATGAAGAACCATACATGTTACGTAATTATTTAACCACAAGGAACCGGCCACCTTACTCCATTATCTCCTGGCCTAGTTGACTCATAAGTGGTGCCTTGTTGGTATCACTTGTGAGGTTCAAACCTGTCTTCGGACAGTTGACCAAACAATAACGATATTTCATTTCTAGTAAAGGTTTTTGGTACCGCTCTTTTTTTAAGTTTATACTATATTTAATAAAATAGAATTCAATTAAATAATAATAATAAAATTACAATTAAACTTGTTGGTTGTTAAAGTAAGTATTCTTACGTTACGCTAATATTAATATATTAATTACAATAATGGTTAAATAATATATTTCGTAATGTTTTCAATAATTAAAAATAACCTAAACATCTTAGAAATTCACAAGCAATTATTTTAAATTAGAACTATTCAAAACTTAAATCTGGTCTGAAATTCTTTTCTCAAGTCCTTCAGTATTTCATTATATTTGTTACACTGGTCTTGATTCAAATCAGGTAACAATTTTAGTTTAATAAAGTGGTAACAGTTACCCACTGAAACTTTCGTCTCCCACAATTTCGCTTTCCCTATGAAAGCTTTTATTTCTTCATACATTTGCGGTTATAAGGACATTCTTTCCTCGGAGATGGGCACAATGACTGACTGTTACATGGTAGCGGTTGCAGATGTCTATTCAAACGTCGCGGTCAATGACGTCATCCGGAGATACACGAACTGTTCCTGCATCTTGTTCCACTCTTACATTAAAAAAGAGAAAGAGGAGGAAGTGCTCTGAGAAGGCCCTATTGAGACGTCTGCTATACACGAATTTAGAGAGCAATGACACTGCACAATTAACACCCTTCTTTCAATAGGGCTATCGGTGAAAGACGACATGTTTTCCTTATACGCGCATGTAGCACCACCATTTGACACCGCGTGACCTAGGTTGAGTCAAGATGTGCGTGGGTTGAGTAGAGATAACACACTCGCAACATCGCACGGAGATTTGAGGCTCGCCGGACGGAAGGGGAAGCCTTTGGATTTGACCTTCAGATGCTTTTCCTACTGACGTAATCAATTTTTGTTGACTATGCCGCCTATAGTTCGAGTCCTCATGGGGGAAGAAATTTTCTCATGAAATTTCGGCCAGTGTATGGGACCGATGCCCACCCAGCATCGTGATGCACTTGGGGACCTACGATAGGTAGCGAAATCCGGTTGCGAATTCCAGCTATAACGGCTGGGGGGATCATCGTGCTAACCATACGATATCTCTATTCTGGTTGCATGATCGTCCACCTCTGCTTCGACATGTGGGCGTGAGGCCAGCAACCGGCTGGTCGGTATAGGCCCTTCACGGGCTGTAGCGCCACGGATTATTATTATTATTATTATTATTATTATTATTATTATTATTATTATCATTATTATTATTATTATCATTATTATTATTATTATTATTATTATTATATGCCGCCTATAGAGTATTGGGACCTTAAATTTCAGTAGAGCAGAGAATGGAATCTATTCGTCTCTTTCCTTCTTATTAATTTCACCATAAGCGCTATCCTTTTCTAATCAAACGAGGTTCCACATTTCCGTAAAATACGTATTAATGGATAAAAACACGTGAATATATAGTTACGTACTACAGGATTTGAAGCTGCATCTGTTGACGTTAATGAAAAATGTCTTACATAGTCTAGTAATTATGGGTTAAAATGTCAATATAATGAACATTTACCCCACATACAAAATCTTCGGTGCACGAAACATATCACGTCATAAATCCTATGTTAAATCCGTTAGAAACCTTTCCGTTTTACTCTTGGTAAAGGAACATTCACTCTCCACGTACGTAAGTTTAAATATACATTTGAATGATAAGAAAATGGAGAATGTCTCTTTCTTTTCAGTCACAGTCAGAAATTTTTACATGAAAACACGAAAAATCCAGCCAGTGAAAAATGTTTTTGGTGTTGACTGTTACAAGGAGTCAAAGGGGGAGAAATGTCCTTCGAAGATGGAAGTTATTTTTAAAACAAACCCCAAGTCTGTAGCTCATTTAGTTCTAGGATGATTTAGGAAAGGCTGGATATCTATTCTGTTTCGTTCTGACGAGCCGCGTTAGCTCAAGGTTGCAGCTATCGTACAACATTCGGTAATCACGGAGTTATACATTTCAATCTTGAGACGGTCACGTGCATTGACGATCATTAGTAACTTTTATAGTGTAATATATTATCCAATTATATACAAGTGAGGAGAGTAATTTGATATGTGTGTGCGCGTGTACTTGTGCTTGGAGTTTCTTAAAATAAAACTTGTGCAATATAAAATAAGATATAGGCCTATAAGATATCACAGTGTAAAATTGATTCTCAAATTAAGGGGAGGCAGAGGTGAATATTTCAAAATCCACAAAATTTATCCGATTTGTTTGAAATTGATCATGGATACTAAGTATGTTATTAGTAATGGACATACCAAGTTTCAACTTTCTAAGTACAATAGTTCTGTAAATATTAATAATTTTATAAAACTTTATATCGTTTGATATAAAATGCTCCATGCACCATATTGTAAGATATTTTCAATATTTCTTTTTATTTATATGTTCAGAGAAGGTACATAAATAATGATAAGTATTAGTTTATTATGGGAATAATATAGTAATACAGTTATCTTGGTTTTAATGTCATACTTTTAAGGGCACAAAATCAAAAACTAACATCGGAATATCAAAATAAAGATAGTAAAATGGAAAAATCCCAATTTTCATTTTTTCTTCAGTTTTGTTCGAAAATTTCACCTCTGCCTCCCCTTAAGAAGAAACGTTCCATAGGTAAGCTTAGGGGGAAGAAACGCAGCATTATTATGAACGTCTTGGATTATTTTTTAAAGGCAATGAATGTGAGTAGCTCGGTTAGAGAAACTGCTGAAGCGACATGTTATTATGAGTGACCAATATACGCTGTAAGGAAGGAACTAAAACAGGGTCCTTTGAGAACTCTCTCCTAGAAAAATAATAAAAAAAAAGACAGAAGAAAATCAAGACACAAATTAAATATGATATTATTGTGCAGACTGGGATATGTTCATTCTGTTTTAATCGCAAACATATCTCCGATACTGAACGTAATTCTAACAAGGGTAAATGAAGACGATCCTTTGCCATAATTTTCCAGAACTACGTTGTATCATTTTTTGCATGACATAAGCTTCCGGTACCTAAGAAGAGGTAATAAAGCCGCTTTCATCGAAAACCGATGAAATTATTACTTACGGGAGATAACATGTTTACTTACATACTTACTTACAAATGGCTTTTAAGGAACTCGAATGTTCATTGCCGCCCTCACATAAGCCCGCCATCGGTCCCTATCCTGTGAAAGATTAATCTAGTCTCTATCATCATATCCCACCTCCCTCAAATCCATTTTAATATTATCCTCCCATCTACGTCTCGGCCTCCCTAAAGGTCTTATTCCCTCCGGTCTCCCAACTAACACTCTATATGCATTTCTGGATTCGCCCATACGTGCTACATGCCCTGCCCATCTCAAACGTCTGGATTTAATGTTCCTAATTATGTCAGGTGAAGAATACAATGCGTGCAGTTCTGTGTTGTGTAACTTTCTCCATTCTCCTGTAACTTCATCCCGCTTACCCCAAATATTTTCCTAAGCACCTTATTCTCAAACACCCTTAACCTATGTTCCTCTCTCAGAGTGAGAGTCCAAGTTTCACAACAATATAGAAGAACCGGTAATATAACTGTTTTATAAATGCTAACTTTCAGATTTTTTGACAGCAGACTGGATGATAAAAGCTTTTCAACCGAATAATAACACGCATTCCCCATATTTATTCTGCGTTTAATTTCCTCCCGAGTGTCATTTATATTTGTTACTGTTGCTCCAAGATATTTGAATTTTTCCACCCCTACGAAGGATAAATCTCCAATTTTTATATTTCCATTTCGTACAATATTCTGGTCACGAGACATAATCATATACTTTGTCTTTTCGGGATTTACTTCCAAACCGATCGCTTTACTTGCTTCAAGTAAAATTTCCGTGTTTCCCGTAATCGTTTGTGGATTTTCTCCTAACATATTCACGTCATCCGCATAGACAAGCAGCTGATGTAACCCGTTCGTAAATTCATATTTCTCATTCTTATTCAATTCGAAAGATGTCGGGGGAAAAACGTGCAACAAAATTTTACAGGCTGTCGTAAAAAGTGCCTGTTTCCGTATCAGCGAGCATAGACATAACAAAAGACCTCGGCTTGGAGGTCGCAATTATAACAAACAGATTTACCTGGAACTGGGACTTTTTTCTCGGCCTACTTACCCAATTGCAAATGGCAGCAAGTCGACCATGATGAAACCCCGCTAGTTGGTCACACCCTCTCCCTTGGTCCCTCACGAACGTAATGGCTGATTTGCGTGAAACTCAAGACGAAGGACGCGATGTCTGTGCCGTTTCTATGACACAATAGTTGAACCCACGGGGCCTGCGAAACGCGTACAAATGTTAATTAAGTTCTTCACTATTTTATGGATTTGTTTATTTTATAATTAAATAGTTAATTATGAAATAATTAAATTATCTCTCTAGAGGATTTCATTGAGAGTTTATAATTAGGCACTGACTTTAGAGTTGGGTAGTAGTATTATAGTGCAGTGGTAGTAGTAATAGTAGCAGTTGTAATAGTAGTATAGTAGTACCAGTAATAGTAGTTGTTGTGGCAGTAGTAGTAATATTAGTAATACCCTAGATCATATATAGATAGGTCGGCCTTATACCTTTGACTTTGTAGCGGTCGTCGTCGCCCTCGGCTGCCAGCTCCGTCATATATGGAAAGTATCTCAAGGATGGCACGTCGATGTCAATAATTAACTACGTACAATGATTAATTTGGGCGCCAGCCTCCTCGAGATTACTCCGGTAGAGGATGAGGTTCCCAGGTCAGCTGCAAAAACGGTCGGGACATGGGGTTTGGGAGACGTGCTCGTAGGTTGAAATGGTGTAGGCGCACACCAGAAGTTGTTGGTAAGAACTATGAAAACGTTTATTATTATTAAGTGTTCGTTTCAGATTAGCAGAAATGCGCGTCCAAGTGTATAATATCTCGCTCTCACTTCCCGCAAGTTGGTATACTAATTTCTGAGTTCACGTAATTATATCTTTTGTACTATAAAACACCAGTAATATAACGGACAGTTGATAACGTGATGAGAGGAAAGAATTCAGACTTATAATAATAATGCAACACACGACTTCTTACTACACCCACTAAAAAATTCTAAGTCCGTAAATTGTTATACTTCCGAGTTAGGTTTGCCGAGAATATGTGGAGTGTGACCTCTCCGAACACTGTCTATCTGCCTTCTGTCTGCCTTCTGTCTCTGCCAAAAACTACCCTCTACTTTCAACCACTAAACTTACAATTTCGCCCTCCTATCTATTAATCACGTGTCTCTATTAAGAATCCTGATTGGCCACGATTACACTTACGTCACTTAAGACGCGTTCTTCAAAAATTGTTCGTTAACTAGAACATCTCCTTACTTCCGGCGTCCTGACAATTCTCTGACATATACCAGATCATCTCTTTTGGAACCTGGCTTGGCGTCATCTTACTGACCACCCGCAGGCAAAGTCCATACATTCCCTCATCAGTCAACTCCACGCCTGGACACATGTTTCCTGTCCGCCTAGCTTGGCTTCGGTCTTCCTGCCCACCTGTTACTTCCGTCTCAGATTATGGAACTTCTTTACACGCCCCATACTTACTATCCATATAAGAATATTAACACGAAATACTAATATAATGACAACCTCCTTATCCTATACTAGGAACCGTCTCAACTTTAACAACGTTTGTGAGGTTTACTATGCTGCCATCTCGTTGTTACATAAGGAGTCACGTCATAATTCCCATTTGAATTGCATTATCGACTGTACTGCCATCTCGTGTTCGTTTACGGCGGATGGGTGGCGATCCTGGCGGTTCTCTTCAAAGTGCTGCCGATTTTAACATAGCGATGAGTTATCTGTTACATATATGATCTAGGACAGTGATCGCCAAAAGCTGTGTCGCGACACTCAAGCGTAACCATGACATCATATCCCCATCATATCCCCACCCTCTGTTTATAGCCATCACTTCGATATAAGTAAAGACATTTATCAGCAGCGGACGTACGCATGTAATGTTACAAGTGTGTAGGATAATATGTTTCGATGTCTTTTCCAAAACAGATAATAAGTTAAAACTTAATTTTAAGGAGCATGGAAGGAAAAGTATTTATTTTGTGCAGATGGAAAAAATATGAGATACTTAATTTGTTGTAAAATTTTAAATTAAGTATAAAATAACAATGTACGTTGTCATTATTCTTCTTGTTACGAAGATTACCACGCCCTTATCTGTAACTTGAATAATAAACGAACAATAAAAAGTAACGGCTTCTATGTCTTAATCGGGGTAAAATAGGCTACTTCGACTTTTTTTTCTACGTATGTAATGTAATTTGAATATTTCGTTAATAAATAAACAATAAAAAGTATTGGCTTCTATGTCTTAATCGGAGTAAAATACTTCGATGTTTTTTTTTTTTTTTAAGTATATAGTGTAATTTACAACTTCGTGACCAGTCTGGTACGTTTTTCTAATTTCAAATATCTGCTGATGTAAAGTACACGTTCTTTTTATGGTAAATAAGAAAATAAATTTATTTTATTTTATTAATAATACAAAAATAATGAAAAGGAGGATAAAATATTAACATGGAAAAAGTATGTATAGTTAATAAGTAGAAGAATATTATATTGCTTTTGTTTTTTGGTCACAGTCCGTCTCTGCACTGTTATTCACTGCATTACCTGAGGAGATACCCACTCCACCCCTCTCCCTGCGATAGTGGTGTGCGGGTTGCATTTCTATTACGTCACAATTTCGTGGTGTTTGGCAACCGCTGATCTGGGGTAATACTAAGGATGAATTCAAAGCAGCCTGTTCATCGGCAACGACCATAGTTTCACTTGCCAAACATGGCGACAGAGCTCAGTAAAAAAAAAAAAGCAGACGAGATTGAATTTTTCTTAATGCATAACAAAAATATTAGTTCACTTAATAACAGTTGCTGGAACAATTCTCTCGTCATCTAGTAATTAGAAAGTTATGTTGGAAGTTTCAGCAGTCTGCAACATCGCCGCTAACACACTGCTCTTTCTTTTCGCAATACGGTTGTAAGAGTTCAACAAACTCGGATCTGTTTCTCTGGGTGAGGTACAACTAACCTTACTCTCTGGCTACAGCGCTCCAATCCGGTTGATTGTTTAGTGGCTTCAAATTAGTGGGCATATATTAAATTGAATTTACACGAAAACCATCTACGCCATACCTGCACAAACAGCGCTCAACGAGCACGCGCGCTCCTTCGGAGCGGGAGAGCTGTGTTTACCGCTCGCCGAAACGGAGAGGAAGATACGTCAGAATGACATAGACTTGCATTAAGGTAGAGGAGAGGGAAACGACCACTCAGCTATCTAGTGGAGTGCAGTGTGTAGGCCTATTCTCAGTAACTGTTTCACGTTGCTTACCTACTGCTACAGTACAGTATGGAGGAATCTAAAAGACGGAAGATAACATTTAATATTTAACGATTTACAGCTCGAACTTATTGATCTTCAATGTGACCTAAGAGCTAAAGATCGTTTGAGTAATACTACTAGCCTGGTTGAGTTTTACAAGACTAAGGGCCTGTACTACGACTCTCGGATAAAGTTCTAGTTTAAACTTATCCGGCAGATGGCATATTTATCCGGAAGTTGGGTTGTAATTGCGTACTACGACTTTTGGTTATGTGCAATCTGGAGGCTAAACTTCCAGATTAGCAATCCGGGAGGCAGAGTAGCAGATTGGCGTTATCCGGAGGTTGGAACTCGGTGTTGAAATCAAGATGGCTGCACGTTGTACAGCTGGTGATTTGAAGGATCAATTTAATTTTGATACTGATTCTGATGATAAGTTCTGGAGCAGATGCTTCGTTGTATCAGAACAGCAAAACGAATTAGGCCGCGTCCAAATAATTTTGAAGAATGGGATGACGAGAAATTTTTTAGACAGTTTCGAATAACGAAACCTACTACATGAAATCAATTATCAACTGAAACAAGACACAGCTCGTAAGAACACAGTTAATAATAAGCTACACTATTTCGGTAGGTATTACATCAATATTTTGTATATAATAGCACTATAATAATTACTTTGAAGTACAGTAACCTGTAATACAGTAGAAGTGAGGTTAGAATGTTGCTTCATGCAGGTGTTCTGTTGCCCTTACAAGGTATGAAGGTGATTGATATAATAATATAGGGCAACCTACAATAATAACAGTTTCAAAATACTTTTATATAAAAAATAATAACAGTATATAATATATCAAAATCCTTTATATGGTAAACTACCATTTCTTCACAATTGCGTTACCACTTTAAGATACAAATGTATTCATATATTTGGGTTCTAGTCAAGTCATATGTACCATAAACGAAAGAAAAATTGAGTGCCGACACCAATTTCCCAAATAAAGGTGGAAAGTTGCTGTGAAAGTGGAGTGCGGTGGAGAGGTACGGGTAGGCGGGATCGCTCTATCGAGATAGAAGGGTAGGCGGCAGGGAAGGGCAACACATTCATTTCATTACTGTGTTTCCTTACTAATTAAAGGGAAAAGACAAGTTTTCGTAAGATCGAGTTAGTGACAGGTTAGTATGATTTGCATACATTTACAATTGTCTAAAAAAAAAAAATATCAAAACTACATCCAAAACTCTCTCTTCCAGGCTATCCTGTAGGGAGTCCTTGCCTTCTTTTGGTAACGCTATTGTAAAGATTTACCGGTAAAGTTGTAACCAAATCTCATTGTTTATACATTTTTCCAGAAATAATGCCTTACCTCCAATGGACCAACTACTACTGGTATTGAGATTCTATGCCACTGGGAGAACATTGACAACAGTAGGAGATTTTTGTGGGGTCCACGAAGTTACAGCAGGAACTGTTGTCAATCGAGCTAGTGCTGCACTTGCTGCTTGGTTTAATTGAAGTGATGACTTTTAATGCTTCATTGGGAGTAGTTTTATTTTCTCCAGTAATTAAGTGCAAGGCTTATCCCCCCCCAAGGGATTCTGTCTCTTTTTGATGCTGTTACGAATACTTCTGAATAGTATTTTAATACAGGTTTTATGTATATATTATAGGTCTTGATTAAAGTTTTCCTAGAACTGTTTCATTTTGTGTCTGCTAGTTGTTTAGTCAACTCTCCGAAGATAGATTGGAATACCAATAAGGCATCACTCATGAGACAACTGTCAGGAGATAATGTGGTAGGGTGGCAAGTTCCCTTCTCCTTCCTTGCACATATCGCTCACCAGTAGGAGTAGGCCTAACATATTTCATTAATCAGACTTAAGATATGCTTGCTATATACAGTATTATTATTTAACAAACTGTAACAGTTTATTAAATTTTAGACGTGACAGTTTTTCTTCATTTCCTGAAAGTTTTGGAATTGGCATTTATGTTTTGCAAGGGAGCTGTTTCATTCACGCTAGGCCTAGTGATTCATGTATGCAAACATATTCATATCGTTACTTTTTATATATATTTTATTGCTTGGATCCCTCACAGTGATGTCTTAACAGGCTAAGATGATTCAAACACAAAGGTTTGATAAATACATTATAAAAATTATGACCAGGTACACTGTAGGCTATTTAAAACAATAAAAATGCACTGTATCTGCAATTCAAATTTATTTTACATAAGCAAAATATGGTAAAACAACATTTTTCAAGAGGCACATTAATTGAAGCGTCGGCTGGAACAACGTTATAAATTATATTTGGTAAAATTTACAGGAGCTGCAAAAATGTGTATATGCGTACAACTTTGTTCTTATGAGGGTAGCAAACTTTTGAGTGGACAAATTTCACGTACTGCATTGATGGACAGTTGCAAGCCAAGGAGTATAGCAAGGTAACATGACATACAACATTATTACACGGAAACACACCGAATGAAAATTTTGTAACTTACAACGTTGTTCCAGCTGACGCTTCAATTGTATTCAGGTACTCTGTGAATGTGTACTTAAAACAAGAGAGATGCACTATAGCTGCAATTAAATTTAAAATTTATTTATTTATTTTGTGTGAACAAAACACGACATTTTTCAGGAGACACAATAAGCATAATCATGTATTACATCCACTGTCTCATTATATATGCTATGGTACATGTCATATTTACAAATTAATAATATACAGGCTAATACATAAGAGTACATAGTAACTGTAATTAAACACAACACAAATACATATGCAAATACACAAAACTTGGAAAACTGTGGCAGAGCCAACTTCAGCTATAAGCCCCATTTGTTAGAGATCTGCACGGGCCATAATTCTTAGGCCCGGCCCATCTCGGCCTGAACTGAACCAGACCCGAACCCAACCAGAAACCTTAGATTAGCTAATAATTATCACCTGACTCGAACCTAATCCTGAAGACTAGCAGATAAAGCAGAGGCCAGAGACCACAGGGATCAAGAACAGCTGCAAGAGATTATCACTCCATTAGAAGGATGAGAAGAAGTAATCTCCCAGTTATCCAGGTCAAACAAATCTGGTCAACAAAATTAAACATATTTTTTGTTAAAACATAAAGAATGGGTGATTATTGTAGCATTTACTTTCTGCCACTAATTGAAGATGTCTTTGTAGATAGACCACCCATTAAAGAGGAGGAAAAAGTAATGTAAAAACTCCAAATCTTACTTTTGATATTCCAAACCCCATCTCTTTGCAAACATGAGGATATGACTTACTTTTATTTCAAATCATTCTATGTTATAATGTTAGCATCCAACTTTCAACTAATGTATTTTTTAAAGAAATCACTGTAATAGTACTGAAGTTCATGAATTTCTAACATCTCAAGTAAAAGTAAGTCAACATTAAACTTACAGTTCACAGATGGAGAAAGATTTTTCAATGTGGCTAATGCATTCCTCAGAGGCTTGCTTTTTCTTTCTTTCTTTCTTTCTTTTTTTTTAAGCATTCTTGGGGTGTAACTCGATCAGCTATTATCCCATTATCAGCTGAAATATTTAAGAGAGGGATATATGCTTATATTCAGATCTTTCTGAGTTTAGCCTACACTACCTACACTGAATAAACCAGTAATTTCACTTAAAACTTACTTTCATTACACTGTGTAAATACCCGTACAGTGGAAGACCTTCACCTGCTGCACCAGCTGACTCTGTAATATTTTAAGAGTGGAATTAATTCATAAGATATTCAATTCTGGAGAAAGATGATGTTTTATCATAAATGTGTGGACACTTCAAAGTCAGCAGCTGTAACAGTATTGTATTTTCTAATGTGCTATTAATCCAAACTCATTTTTAACAATAAGAAAGTGAAGCTGCAATAAAAAAGAGAGAGAGAGAAAACCAAGCAAATAGTTCTATTGTAAATAGAGTGTAGTCAGTTTCTCTTTTACCTTATGAAAAGATATTTTTCAGTTTTTCTGTACACAAAAAATCATTCACAAGTTTCAAAGTGAGAATCCTCACGGTAAAATTGAAATACAACTTAACATAATGTGGCCTAATCTAATTACAAACCCATTACAGAGAAATCTCAAAATAAATTCTTCAGTTTAGTGTACTTTCTATTTTTAGGCCTACATTTATAAATTTCAAATTCCCACTCAAATCCCACATAATATTATAATACAATGATGTTTAGTTTTTATGACATCCATTTCTTGTGACCATTTCATCATTATGCACAATTTATATTTTAACATTTTTTTTTTTAACCTTTGCATCTAATTTATCTACTGCTTGCTGCAGATTTCATATATAGTATGTGTGTTAGTTTTATTTTCAACATGTTGGCTGAAAATGTGTTTACATGTTACAGCTATTTCAGATTGGAAAAGGATCATACGTAGAATGTGAAAGAATGTTTTGTAGTATAAATCAAATTACCTGGAGATATTGTTGGGATGTCCAGGTTCACTTCAAAAACTAAAGAATTGCACTGTGAACCTGAATGGTAATAATAGAAATAATAGTATTATAAAGTAATACCGACATTAAATTAAATTTGTATAACAATTTTCAAGAATCTAATATTTTCTTTTATCTTTAAAGCTCATCATCTCTTCTTCTGACTCTTAATTCCTTACACACTAACCTCATTCGTGTTATTAGCTGCACTGGTATCAGTGGAACTTGGTTTAGTTACTACTTCGGCTGTAACAAAAGTAAGTAAATAAATAAATGAGTGAATGAATGAATAAATAAATAAATAAATAAAAAGAATTCAAACTTGTGTTATACAATTTCCTCTGCTTATTATGTAATAATTGTATAAATTAACATATAAGTGAACTTATGCATTGAATATGAATAAAAATCACTGAGAAATCACTCAATTGATAGGAGAATTAAATCACTTACCTTGGCTAAGTTTGGATTTGGTTTTGCTTCAGTTGGAGGGGCTCCAATTGTTTGTAGCCTGCATTGTCTCTCTGCAGCAGCAATTTTCTTTGTGTTCTTTTCCAAGAATTCAAATTTGCTTCTCAGCTGTTTTCAGGTCCTTGTATTTGTGCTGATGTTACTATATTCTTCCCATGCTTCATTCTATATTACTAAAAAGGAAGTAAAACTAGGTTAATTCCATATGCAACCTACAACATTAGAAGATATACTGTAATTCTCTTTTTCCCTTATCTAAGTTTCTATACCTAAATAAGCAAGAGCTTTTAATGGACGATTGTCAGTACAATATCAAACATGACTATACTGTACATAGAAACTTTGGGAAAAACTGAATATCTTCTGTTTCTGTGTTATTTTACGAGGTGTTGAATGTGCATTACAGTGAGTGATTATAGTCGAACTGGTAGCAGCAACAGATATTGCATTTTAGTGGAAACGTCTCTCCTCCTCATGCTGTTCTTTTAAAAAATAATGTTGGGCCCTATCTGTGATCGAATGGTATTATAGGACTAATACAAAATATCCGCCCATTTACTAACAGTAAAATACGTAGGCTTAACATACTGAAATATTGGTAATTTACTAGGAACAGTGTACCTTGCTGTACTAATGTTGGTTAGAAATCCCAGGCCAAAAACATCATTCATTATTATCAGTATCAGTGAACGTTTCTTTTGAAACGAGTTACTATGCCTTCGACCCATGATTTGAAGCCGTGTGTACATTATTTCTAGAAAAATTACCGAAATAGGCCCTATTCACTAATAATGTAGGCTATACAACAAACTGAAAGCACACTTAATATTAATTACAATACAAAAATAATTGCCACCTACACTTCTTGTGCAGTTACACATGAATAAAACAATGATTATGGAGAAAAACGCACTTTTGCTGGAACCCGCACCCGTCCTCTTTAGGCCTACTAATTAAAACCAAAATATTATCATATTGTAGGAATTATTACTATTCGAAAAGAAACATAACCTTTAAAATCTTACCTTTTGCTTCCATGTAAAGTTTCTTCATACAGTATGTCTAATTTTCTGTTCTTCACTCTGTTATTTTCTTGGCTGGAGCTTCAGCATTATAATAAATAATAACAATAATGCTTACAATAAAACCTCAAAATAAATAGTACCATATAAACACGGAACATAAACATGAAATACGCGGGGAAAGGTATACCAACGCAATAAATTTCACTACATTTTCAGTAACTTCATTGCCAACGTAATAAAAATATTACTATATCTTCCGGATAACAATCCTGCAGTTAAAATCCGCTGGTAGTACAGAAC
Source organism: Periplaneta americana (assembly GCF_040183065.1). NCBI lineage: Eukaryota > Metazoa > Arthropoda > Insecta > Blattodea > Blattidae > Periplaneta > Periplaneta americana. The sequence goes on from NC_091129.1 coordinate 160,585,970, forward strand.
AAAATATTTAACTTCCAGATTGCTAAACTGGAGTATACGAATCTGGAGCTTTAACAGGCGATCGTAGTACAGGCCCTAAACATTAGCAATAATATCCACGACTACACATGCTGGCAGTGAAAATGATTGTTATGTTTGGCTCAACATTTATATTTGTGAGCAACTGTTTTCTATAATCAAATTTAATAAAGGCAGACATCGAACATCTGTAACTGATGTTTCATTACTATCAGTAGGCTACTGTTCCTTTCAGCTGCCAACAGCATAAAACCTCGTTTTGATGTACTGATAAGTAAAAAATAACAAAATGATATTGTACATTTAAGTAGCTATAGAATTTCTATTATTTCTGTAAAATAAATATTTCTTTATTAATTAATAATAGTCCAAGATAGTTTTGCAAACACTGAACAGGAATTCATTTCATGAACACTCTTACTAGTACTGTATTTCCTTTTGTGTATATTTTGTACCAGATCACCCCTTCTTCCAGTCCACCCTATACAGAGCTCAGCTAATATCTGCATTCCGCTCATGTGCTGTGAGCCGGCTCGGAGAGCGCAAACCTTGTGCAGGCCTGATCTACGCTATTGAAATATGCCAGAAGAATAAATAATTCCTTATTAGATTTCTATCTATTTTGACAAAAATCACGATCTTCCTTCCAATATTTACCTTAAAAACGTTGTTAATTATTTGAAAAAAAAAATCTGAGAAAATCATTAACTTTTCAGCAATATGGCAGGGTTATTACACTTACACCCTCTATATGCATTATCATTCCAGCATAATTGGAATATGTTTTTTTCTGTACTCATCGGTGATGTTTATTCTATTACACATTCAGATAACAGATTATGAGAAGAAAAGTGAGAATCTTCAACTCCAGTCTTTGACAAATATACTCTCCGGAACTTTCTGAAATCACTTAGACCAGAATAAACTTTCTAATTTCACTTCCTTTTCCCAATACATCGTTTTAACAAGTATCAGAAGTTATATTTATTCCTCAGAATCAGCAATTTCATCTCTCGTTGTGCCAAATCTCAAGACTTCGATGTCAGGACCAACTGTTGAGATTCCCAGAGTTAATTTACCCTATTGATGATGTAGTTTCTGTTAAACATGTTTATGTTTTGTGGGGAAAAACTGGTGAAGCCATGACAAAGGAAACACGATTATCTCAGGAAATTCTACTCTAACAGCTTCTTTTTATATCAGAGATTTCAGGAGACTTCACTGGAAAGTGAACTCCTGTCTCCGGCATTAAAATTCGCCGCTCTAATTTTTTAACACTAGCAATATCTGAACTAAATACGTTTTAGTGAGATGTTCGTCCAGATTCTAAAGATACACTGTTAACATATCGCGTGTCTCTGTGTGTTGTAATTGTCGGATGAAGATGGAGTGAGCAGGATTACGAATCAGAAACGAACAACGTCTCGTGGTTGCCAAGTAGAAACGCTGAAAAATGCGTCAGCTTAACGAAGATTAAGCTTATCAGGGTTTCAGGAAGTAGGCCACAAGAGAGTTGCAGTGTTTTGCACAACACACAAAACGTGAGTAACAAAAGATAATTTTGTTGCGTGAAGCGATTTCATGACAAAAGACCATGTGTTATCTTCGTAAGTCGTTAAGGGGGGAAATTCTGCAGCACGACACTGACTCTGTTGCGTAGAAGTACTTCACATATGACGCTGTACTCGATGGTTTACACGGTCATAATTGAATGAGAAACTTGCGAGTTCTGGCTAAGTATAGTGGCTTTACCACGGTTTGCTTCAGAAGTAAAAGTAATCCCTCTCGTAGGTTAACAGCTCGTAGAAGAGTACTTTTCCTGATTGAAAGGTTCTCAGACTAAACGTCAGCTCTGTTACCATTTTCGTCATTGAACTGGGCTGTAGCGTGGTTTTAAAGCTGTGTAGCTTCGGAGAGATTCGCTGTCAGAGACTGCGCTGAAAGATTTCTGATAGGATTACACCACACGACCATGATCTGCGTGCTAGTGGTGGGGTGTGATTTGAAGACCTGTGACTTTGTCACTGTGATAGGTTCGTCACTGGTTTCGACTGTGACTATAGTTCCAAAATCACAGCTCCGAGAATTCGCCATTCCTGTTCAATATGTCATTCACAGCGACGGCGACTGATGTTAAACCAGTTTCAATAAATATTTAGCTTTTTTACAATTATATTTTTGTCAAGTATTACGTCTTTTTTGTTGTTTCTACTGGAATTAATGATTTGTTTAATAATAATAATAATAATAATAATAATAATAATAATAATAATAATAATAATAATAATAATAACTTACTGGCTTTTAAGGAACCCGGAGGTTCATTGCCGCCCTCACATAAGCCCGCCATTGGTCCCTATCCTGAGCAAGATTAATCCAGTCCCTATCATCATATCCCACCTCCCTCAAATCCATTTTAATATTATCTTCCCCATCTACGTCTCGGCCTCCCTAAAGGTCTTTTTTCCTCCGGCCTCCCAACTAACACTCTATATGCATTTCTGGATTCGCGCATACGTGCTACATGCCCTGCCCATCTCAAACGTCTGGATTTAATGTTCCTAATTATGTCAGGTGAAGAATACAATGCGTGCAGTTCTGTGTTGTGTAACTTTCTCCATTCTCTTGTAACTTCATCCCTCTTAGCTCCAAATATTTTCCTAAGCACCTTATTCTCCAGAACCCTTAATCCCTGTTCCTCTCTCAATGTGAGAGTCCAAGTTTCACAATAATAATAATAATAATAATAATAATAATAATAATAATAATAATAATGATTTATTTAACCTGACAGAGTTAAGGCCATACGGCCTTCTCGAACACTCAACTAGGAGTAAAACTGCGTTACAAAAAACACTACAAATTTACAAAGTACACTACAATTTTACACATAAAATTAAACTGAATAAGATAATAATAATAAAATGTAAACAACAAGTAAGTAGAAATCAGACATAATATATAACATATAGAAAGAAAGAAAAAAGCATAATAAAATGTGAACAGCAGGTCAAAATAAATGAGATATACAAAGTATAAAAAATAAGACGATTATTGATAATAATAATAATAATAATAATAATAATAATAATAATAATGATAAAATAAGAATAGTAATAATGATAATAATAATAATAATAATAATAATAATAATAAAATAGTGCAGTACAAAGCATACAATGAATACAATATTTTTAGGTACACATGGTAAGGAAAATAATTATTATACGAGTATATAGCTCAGCTTATCACATTAGAGATATACCATTGTCGGAAAATATGAAAACAAAATATAAAATAAGTTAAATATCACTAGAACATAAAAAAATGTGAATACGTGGAAACATGCAATACAACACTTGTCATAATAGTAAGTTAGTTTGGCAACTCGTCATAAGATAATTTTCTAACTTGGATTTAAAAGATTTCAATTTCAATGTTCGGCAGCCCTTGACTTCAGGCGGCAGAGAGTTTCAGTGACGAGAGAGGTAGCAACAGTGAAAGATGAGGAATACAGAGATGATGTGTGAAGTTATTTCAGTTCAGCTCAGTTATTTATAATTGTATTATTTTTTTTCCTTTCCTTCTCTATTGTTTTCTCTTTTTTTCCATTATAATAAATGTTTACCTACCATTTATTAAAAATAAAAAACAATTTTATGGTAAGCTTTGTCTTTTAGGCGGCCTCAACTTGGAGGAAGCTGAATAAATAAAGTTTATTCAAAATATATAAAAATATATTATTATCATTTTGTTTGCGGTCCCCCATTTACGGACCCCGGTTGAGAATCACTGCCCTAAATTGTTGCGTTTGTAGTTTTACACACTCTTTATAAAATTAGCTTTCTTCAAACAGTCGCCATCGGAGTAGCTCAGAAGGTAGGCGTGTTTGCCTTCCAATCCGGAGCTACGTTCGGCCGCGGGTTGGAATCTAGCTTGGACTGATTATCTGGTTGGGGTTTTTCCGAGGTTTTCCCCAACTGTATGAGGAATGTCACACAATGATATGAAGAGTCGTAGGCCTCAACTCGCCAAATACCATCTCGCTATCACCAATTCTATCGATGCTAAGTAACCTATTAGTTGATACAGCGCCGTTAAACAGCAGATTACAAAAAATTTACGTAGCCTGTGCTATTATTGACTATTGGGTTCACTGAAAAAACTTCTGCTCTGTTATGTAACTTACAAGAATTCGATTATTGAAAGTAAATTCAAGATGAAGCGAAAAATAATTTTTTTTATTAATAATATTAGACATATGAGTCATCCACGTCATATCGCACAGCAATAAAACACGACCTTCTCGGAAATGGTCGAATTCTTTTTCATGAATTCCAGACATCAAGTAAGGATACCAGTATTGTTTTATTTTCACAATTATTAATTATTTATGTAGTTATGACTATTTGAAGTTACGCAAATGATGCGCGCACTGTTACATAAACTCGCTTGGAACTCTGTGTCTACATATAATTGAGATTTGCGGTTTGGCGCAGTTGAAAGACGAAATACAACACTTTTTATTACTTTAGGCCTATCGCAAATAAATTTAAAATTTGGCCTATTTTTTTAATCATTTCTTTTTCAAAGCAAAATTACTATATTAAATAGCCAAGTTAAAAATCTGAAAAAAATATAGACTTGTTCGCTGATGTATTATCTGTAAACTACTGCATTTATAAAAATGGGATCGGCACCCATACATTTGTGACAATTTATTTTCCGGAGGCATGCACGCGCTGGCGATGCCCAGCTAATGAACTGCTTCCAGCCACAGGCTAGAAGGCTGCCCGTGGAAAGTTTTACGAAATCCCCCGTTGCATCTGATGTCACCATACTAATCATCAAATTATTAATACCTTAAGGAACAGTAAATATCTTATCTAAAATTATTTTATTATTGTCAGCTCAGCTAAGAGGGGAAGCCCTTCACAGTGCTGTATGTTTATACTGTAATATAGCCAAGTGTTTGATGATAGCAAGTCTGGGTAAGGCAAACTTTATGGCAGTAAACAGATGGCAGGAGACAAAATATAGAAGAGAAAAATAATCAGTTTGGGTTTGAATTTCACGCAGTGACGTGACTTCTATACAACATGAGTGATGGTAAATATCGCGTAATATATAACAAGTGTTTAAATCCATTTACCTTCCTAATCACGCTTTTAAAAACAAAAGGGTACACTAAGGCCCGATTGTATAAACCATTTAATCTTAGATCAGAGGTTAAATTGATCCTTGTTTCAGCTGAACTTGGAATTTTGTGTTGTATAAATTCTAATCTGAGATTAATTTGTCTCGAACTAAAGTCAACTTTGACTGAAGAAATTTCTCCGATTAAGTTAGATGATCCAAGTTCAGTTATTTCTTTTCTGTTTGAAATATACGAGTGACAGATTGTGCTAATAAAGTATCCATTATTATTAATATTAATAGATATGATAGTACATTTATATATATTTCTTTCAATTTCTTGCCTTAATACACAATCTTATATTTTATAAGGCTGTATCGTGTTCAGCAGTATCAAATAACATAACCTATAATTATATTATGTTTATAACAACCATTAATTGTTAATGGATATGATAGGTACATTCATAAATTTTCAATTAACCGTATTACTAAACGAAAATTGGCGTTTTATAAAGCTTTATTATGTTTAGCAGTATCAAACACCATAACATGATAACAACTTGGAGAACAGTCAACCTTCTTCTTATTGTCCACCATTATTTACATTGCACAAAAAACCAGTGTCTCCAACAGAGTGTACGGAAAGTCGCCAAAAAGTAGTTATAAAGTCGCTAGATTTCTCATTATCAACAAAGAAAGATTCAATTTTGTCACTATGGGGTGCTAAAAAGGTCACTAAATCCATATTTAAGCAATATAAAAGTTAAAAGAAATTGTTGTTGAAAAGGAGTTAAAGTCGCTAGATTGGCAACACTGAACAAACCTGTCCGCGCATCACGTATTTCACCTGTTTATGCGATGTTGCCAAATCCTTTTCACGTGAACTTAGATTGCATTTGAACCAAGGTAATTTGATCGCAGAAAAGTTTTATACAATAGAAGATGTGTCTGAACTCGGTTCACTTTTCGATCTTCGATCAAAGTTGATCTTTAGTCAGGGAGTTTTATACAATTGGGCCTAAGACGCGTAAGTCGCGACTTATTGATAAAGCTCAATTTAGAGGAGTCTTTGAATGGACAAATACGTTTCTTTGCACGCCACAGCCGGGTATCGCACCGATCCTAGAACACAGAGTTATGTTGAGGAAAACTTTAGCTATGGACTAATACCACAGTCTAATATATACAGTCGCGAAGCTCAATACGTAGTAAATATGCAAACATTAGATAGTTGCTCACCACTAGGATGGCTAATATCGCCTCATTATAGGCAATGCAAAATAGTACCGTCACAGTCTATTGTTTCTAGCACCCTCAAAACTCAAGCTTCGTGACTGTATATAGTAGACTGTGCTAATACGTAGACCAAGATCCGCTACTGGTTGAAGAGTCTAGCGTTTCGTTACTTCCTCTTTAATAAAATCCATGCAGCAATGGTATGCTGTAAATGAGAGAAGCTGTACAGATGAAACTAGACTAAACCCTGCGACCTACAGAAATACTTCAAACGAAACCCACAGACGGTATTTACAAGCGAATTTAGCCTGTTACAGTTCTAGACGCGTAACCAACAGACAGGCTGTGTTTATCCTGAGAGTGAAGACTTTATTTAGGCCTACCCTTTGCCTCACACACAAACTGACATAATTAAAACTGTTCTTTTTCCACTTGACGCTAATAATTTCAACACTTTCAGGTCTTAAACTTCCGAATCATAAAGAAAATACACAAAACAATTTTAACTCATGTTTCTGAAACCAGACTAGAAAGTTAACGATACAGATTATTATTGTCCACAAATTTTTAGAATTATTGTAACCCAATTTTTACAACGACTATTTAATTTATATGACGTCATTTCATTTTCGACCAATGAAGTGTAATGAAATTTTGAATTCCAACCAATCACAGTTATACATCGCGATAATTTTTGCAGCTCGATTTATCAATATAAATTTGTCGTACTTTTGTTTACTCAGTGTCGCCAACTGTTTCCCCATAAATCTATGACCATGAATCCATTGTACTAAATAAAGTGCGAAATTCTACTTCCACATCTACATCTTCATCTTCTAATTCCATGTCCATTGTATCTAAAGGAAATGACACTCCTTCGTAACAATTGTTCATTTAATTAAATATGTATTAATCAGATTATTGTTTTGTAATGATATCATAAAATGTTTAAATTAAATTATGATTTCAGCAGATAATGAAAATGTGTTTCTGCTGTAATAACAAAAGAAAAGTGCAGTACAGATAATGAACACTGTTAAACCTGTATTTCGCTTTTCTCAATTGGCCTTACTGAATAACATCCAATTTCTTTATTACAGTGATCGTTATTCATCTATTTCAACTTTGCAATGTCTGAATAAGTTAAGTATTCATAAATAGGCTATATAATTATTAACATTTTGTGAGGGAATTTTAGGGATATAATAATAATAATAATAATAATAATAATAATAATAATAATAATAATAATAATTTATTTTAGCTGGCAGAGTTAAGGCCGTAAGGCCTTCTCTTCCACTCAACCAGCAAAAAGAGTATATACATATGCATGAACTTACAAAGAATTCAACAATTTGATTTAGGTGAGAGTTACATGTATATAAGAGTTATTTACGAATTAAACAACAAAATACTATGAACTATTAATTAAACACTGAAATAAACTGTGTAGCAGAATTAAGCTAAAATACATAGATTGTTAATATATTTCAAATAATATTAGATAATAGAAAGAGATTATTATGAGACAATATTGAAAATACAGCACAATCAGGATGATGTCTAAAAGAAAGAAGTAACAATGTAGTCAGTGATAGTTTAAATCAGTATGATTGGAGTGAAATGCTAATAAGGTTATCTTTTAAGCTGTTCTTAAAGGTGTTTATTGTCTTGCAGCCCCTAATACTTTGTGACAAGGAATTCCATTGACGCGAGGTGGATACTGTAAAAGATTATGAATAACAAGATGTTCTATGAAGAGGTATACTTAGCGTGCCACAGATAAGTGATCTGGTATTTACGTCGTGGTTAGAGTATAGATAAGAGAAACGAGACGAAAGGTAATTTGGTGTTAAGGTGCGCAGAATTCGAAAGAGTAAAGACAAGCGTTCTTTAAGTCGGAGCCACGAAAGACTTGCGAAGGACGGTGATATGTGATCATATCGTCGGATGTTGCACACGTATCTGACGCACATATTCTGAGCTCGCTGTAACTTCACTGACAGTTCAGAACTTAGGTCACTTAACAAAACGTCACAATAATCGAAGTGCGGCATTACTAGATATAGGCTATTATTTACATTTTTATTTTATTCACGAAATAGTACTAATAAATGTCACTCGAGATCTGAGATTACTATAGATAAACTTTAGTGATAAACTTAGTTTTGAAGGGAGAGAGAGGAAAATTTTAGTTTAATTATTTTGCTACTGTTTTAAATTTGATAGGTACTGAACAATGGACGTAACTTTAAAATACATATTTTCACTGACTATTACACTCTTACTACGTCATACTACTTTTGACCAATAAAACGGTACGAAAGGACGTATTTCAACCAATCATGGCTGCTTATCGCACAATTTTATCGCGTCCCTAGCATTTGTTTAATTTTATCGCGTCCCTAGCATTTGTTTCTTTGTTTGCCAACATTTGAAACTGCGCTGGTCTGGACGTCAAAAAAAAAAAAATATATATATATATATTACAAACCACTCCAGTCGATGCACAGCAGTTTCAAATATGACTCGCAATGGCATTCAAGAACAAGAATTAATAAAAATCACTGATCATACCTATGCATCTTCTGAAATCCGATTTACAAATAAATGAAGAGCACCATTCGGAAATCCTAAATAAGTTGAATACACCATGTAGGCCTAAATCAACGAGTTCCACTTCTATTACGCACACGTCCAATATAACATCAATTGAACCACCAACCACATTCAAATTTGAAAATTGTACATTCAATAATTATTCTTTTTAAAATTATTCAGGTTTATTTTTTATGTCATCGTCGTTAATTAAAACTTTTCTAACACTTGTGTATATTAGTTAGGTTACGTTATAGCTTCTACTATATGATATTGTGGATAGTCACGTATCAGAGATTGTTTAATATTAAGATTTATTGAAAATCATCTGTCAAGTGACGTTGATTACTGGGATTCGGATAACTGAAGTGGAATGTGGCATTTTAATAAAAATGAAACTGAATCAACAAAGCCTTCTTGACTAGTAACTTTGCCATCGTGTATACGTGTAGATCGAGAACTTCTCGACGAGAAGGCATTGCTCACTACTGCCATCTAGCATGCATCTAGCGTAATATTTGTAATGTTGAGATGGTACAATAATACATTTGAAGACAGTTGTATTTTCGTAAGTCAATTAATATTTTATTGTATTGGAGTACTTCGTTACTTCTAATCTTTATATACTTTCTTCTAATCGTGTAATAGTCAATTAAATCCCACTCGAGTTTTGATTTTCTCTAGATAAATCAAAACGTCTAGTGAGATTACTGTTGATAATCCATGATTAAGGATGCACTTCTCTTCGGTTTCTGTTGATTACAGCACTGAAATTCGAATTCGTTGCTGTTCATTTTCGGGTACAAGAATTCGACAAATTAAAGTTCGCTTCGGATTTTGGTTTGTATTCCTTCAGCCGCCAAAAGGCGAACTTCACTGATTACGAAGACGCGAAAGAGAGCAGCACTTTTAAAATCTGACTACACGTAAATATGATCATATTACCCCATCCCTGGAAGCAATAGGTTGGCTTAAACTAGATAAGAAATGAAATTTACATTCACTCCTCTTTCTCTTCGAAATCTTGAACTCTTCTATTCCTTCGTACCTGTCGTCTCGCTTCACTTACCTTTCTTCCCACCATAATCTGAACACACGCTCTCGTCATGAAACAATACTAACAATACCATCCCATCGCACCTCCTCATACTCATCTTCTTTCACAATAGCCCTGCCAAGACTCTGGAATTCGCTACCTGCTAGCATCAGGGACTGTCGAAATAAAATTGAATTCAAACGAAAACTTACTAGGCACTTGGTCAGTAATTGATTACTTGTAAATAGTTTCTTTAATCTATCACAAAATATTTCAATATCCAGTAATTTCATCACTATACAATTTTGTTATTCTAGATTTAATTTGTAATTCAGTAAATATAAAATATTCTTTGTTTCTCTATGATAAATTATCTAGCTTTAATTATTCAGGTAATCTTTTCGTACTTTGATTTTATTGTAATTGTAAATTTAATACTAACTGTAATATTATTTGTAATTGTAATTGTAAATTTAATACTAATTGTAATTTTATTGTTGATATTGTAGTTGGAATCTCCTGGTAGAGGGGCAGAGAAGGCCTGACGGCCTTATCTCTACCAGGTTAAATAAATAAATACTACTACTAATACTACATTTCGCGATAGCCTATATCTTGAAGTCTGAGTGACGTCAGTGGAAATGAGAATTAAAGAACGGCACTCGTATGCGGGAAACTACAAAATATATTGATCATATAACTCGTCTGATACAGCTGTCGTGTTGTAGCTACAGTGAAGAAACCTATATAACGCAAGCGGCAGTATAACTGTTTTATAAATCCTAACTTTAAGATTTTTTGACAGCAGACTAGATGACAAAAGCTTCTCAACCGAATAATAACAGACATTTCCCATATTTATTCTGCGTTTAATTTCCTCCCGAGTGTCATTTATATTCATTACTGCTGTTCCAAGATATTTGAGTTTTTCCACCTCTTCGAAGGATAAATTTCCAATTTTTATATTTCCATTTCGTACAAAAATCTGGTCACGAGACAATAATATACTTTGTCTTTTCGGGATTTACTTGCAAACATATGGCTTTATTTGCTTCAAGTAAAATTTCCGTGTTTTCACTTTAATTGTTTGTGGATTTTCTCTTAACATATTCACGTCATCCCCATAGACAAGAAGCTGATGTAACCCGTTCAATTCCAAACCCTCTCTGTTATCCTCAACTTTCCTAATGGCATATTCTAGAGCGAAGTTAAAAAGTAAACCTGACAGTGCATCTCCTTGCTTTAGTCCGCAGTGAATTGGAACAGCAGCAGACAGAAGCTGACATATACGGACTGTGCTGTAAATTTCACTGAGACACATTTTAATTAATTGAACTATTTTCTTGGGAATACCAAATTCAATAAGAATGTTATATAAAATTTCTCTCTTAACCGAGTCATATGCCTTTTTTAAATCTATTAATAACTGATGTATTGCAGGCCTATCTACTCCCATTTTTCTCAAATATCTGTCAAATAGAAAAATTCTGATCAATAGTCGATCTATTACGCCTAAAACCGCACTGATGATCCCCAATAATTTCATCTACACATGGAGTTAATCTTCTCAAAAGAATATTGTACAAAATTTTATACAATGTAAACAGAAGTGACATTCTTCGGAAATTACTACAGTTACTCTCTTCCCCTTTCTTAAAAATAGGTACAATTATTAATTATTAGTATGTTCAAATTCTCACTAGCTTCTGTTAATTGGCTCAGAAATCAGAATTTTCACTACCGACAACTGTTGTTAGTGCTGCCAACATAACAGTTAGAAAATCGCTAGCAGTTGTAATTTTCTCAGTATCAAAATTCGAAACGAAGTTGGCAAAAGAAAATTCAATCTCCAAACTAGAAAATCACCAAAATCTACTAGCATATGTAGTAATGGGGGGGAAATGGTTAGGTTTCCTCTCTTAGAGTAGGCCTATTAAGTAAGGTGATCCGGACTGTATTTTCAAAATCGAATCCAAGTTGATATTTTATTTATTATTATTTTTTTTTTTTACAAAAATTGACTCAGGTGTATGCCCCGTGTAGGCATTTGAAAGATGTCATACATGCGTGCATATTGCTCCCAAATCCGATAAAAGCACGAGATCCATACGCTGAACATAGCTAGAAAATCACTAAATATCTACGTATTTCAACTGATAATGCATGCTGGTGCTACAGATCCTGTTTAATATATTTGCGTTTTTTAGTTAACGTTTCTATACACAAAAGGCCTCATGAAGCGTGTTTGCATGACGTTGAACGCTTTGTTCGGTCGTATCAGCAGTGAGTTGCAAGTTCCTGGCGCATTCGGCTGAGTTGCAATTGATAATTTCGTATCAGAGCTGCAAGAGCGAATGCAAGCAATGTACAGAGTTGCTCCTACCTTCACTGTCAGAGAAGTTGGTCTATCATGGCGTTTATTTTTATTACATAAACGCATTCGTATTTAAACTACCAATCTCGGAAAACAGCTGATACAAAACATGACACAGAGATAAACCTAAGAACAACATCCCGTAGGAACGCTTGAGGTGCAGTAAAGCCAGTCTTGTGGGTGGAGGAGGACAGGGTTGCCAGATTGGACTACAAGTAGCCAATTGGGCTACTTGAAATTTGAATTGGCTATTGATTTTTACCATTGGGCTACTTGCGACTTTTTGGGCTACTCAAAAATTTTCAGGGCTATTTTTGGGCTATTTTTTTCTGATTTGAATTTGTGAAAAATTAATAATAATAGGTGTAATAATAGTCTTCCACTCCGTGGAAAAAAAAACCTTTTACAGTGTACGTTTCGCCTTATTCTACCACCACCTTAACCACGAGAAACGAAGTACCTATGCGAAATACATACAGTACATTGCACAATGTCACATGACCGAGCCAGTGTAAGGGGATTTTCTCGTTTCACCATGACCAGTGCCAGCAGAAATGCAGTGCGAAGTGCAGCCTGCAGATAATAATCAGTTCCTGTTTTTCCTTCACTTCAAGCGTTAGTATTTTTTGTGAATGCCGATGTAGTTTATTACAATAATCTTAAATTAGGAACTAGGATCTGTTGTAAAAGTAATATACAGTTTTTAAGTTATATTAGAGAATTATCTTTTTGACATTTCTTGTACCCTAATTATAATCTAGGCTAATTGTTATTGAATTCTGAGTCCTATAGTGAAATAATTTTAAGAGAATTCTGTTTGTTGTACAGGGACATCATTTTATTTTTACTTGCATTTTTATTGTACCTGCATTTCTGAATGTACTTCACTTTCACCCCTTCACTAATGTCCTTGCTCCCGTCAGACACACAAACTTACGGCCGCAGTTGCGTTCGAAGTCTTCAAGCAGTGAAGTAAACACTGCAGTGTATAGTGTGTTTCAGAAATATGGTTGCGTTTTCTATACAAGAAAGAACCTATATTAATAATATTGCACTAAAAAATTATACTGAAGAAACGATAAATTCAATTTCAGAGGATATGATTCAAAATGTTTTTAATATTATACGTAAAGTATTGAAGCCTGCATTGTAATGAACGGCAACCATTTTCAGCAACTTGTTTAAAAATTCATATTAGCTTATTTTGAATTGAGGTGGCTAGAAGCAAAGGAATGCTATTGACATTTGTAATAACATGAGTTACAGTAAGTGCATCCAGTGTAAGCTAAAGTATCTAAAATTTTAGTGGCAAAGGGATATTTTAATCGCATCACATTAAAATTTAAATAAAAATTTCACCGGTTTTACGAAAGCTTAAATATTTAATCCCCATTTTCTCAAAAGTAACTTAAGTGCACTTACAGCCCTTTACTTATGACCCCTCAATTTAAATGCACTCTCTATATTGTATGTTAACATCAATAATTAATATGCTAAATAAAGTAGACATTACATAACGTAGGCCTACATAGCCGCCTGAAAAGTTGAGTTTTTAGAAAAAAAAATGTTACTACTCTACATAAATTCCGTAAAAGTGATGATCAAACTGAAAATCGTAATATCGTATTTCCCTACAACATAAATAGATACACTACATTTCTCTCCTCCTATAGCTAGTAAAATGATTTGTTTACATATTGCACTAGTAACATCAAACTCCTGTAATGGAAGGGGGCAACAGTGTTTCCGAGTATAGCCAGGTTAATGTTAAAAATGTTGGTAAAAATAAAGTGATGTCCCTGTAGAAGTGATATACAGTAACATTTTTAAATTGTGATAGTGACTAACTTTTTATACATTTATTTTGTTTTGTGATTATACTGAAAATGGAAATATTTATTATTTCGTTCTGTAATTGCTGAAAATAGGAAAGTGGGAGAAATAACTTATACAACGTTTAATAGCCAATGGTTAAATGATACTTCATTCTTTAACTGGCTTCAGGATGTGAAAGACTAAAGCAGTAAAGCAGGTTGTAAAGTTTATAAAATTCAAATTAGTGCTCATAAGGGACACTTAAAAAAAAAAAATTCCGATTCCGTTAAACATATATAACCCGCGAAATATAAATCTGCCATTTTATATTGGGCTACTTTTTCTGAATGTTGGCTACTTTTTCAGCGAGCTTTCGCTACTTTTAGTTGTACCAATCTGGCAAACCTGGAGGAGGAAGTAGTACAGACAAATCCAAAACGATGAAAGCCACCGGCGTGGCTCAGTCGATTAAAGGTAAGCGTTCACTACATTGTATCGCACTCAACGGATATTTTAAGTGCAGTGCATTTTCTGTAACGGGTCCACCCTATCGCCTCATCGGATTCCTTGCTAATTCACTACTAGCCTTCCGAACAGATTTCTTGGGGCCACGCGTGAAAGACTCTCTCACTCGTTCAACGCCGATATTCATTTTCATTTTGAAACAGGGTGTATTATCATTATGGACATTCGTCTGTTTCATGTTTCTAACAGGTAATAATAATAATAATAATAATAATAATAATAATAATAATAATAATAATGATTTATTTAACCTGGCTGAGTTAAGGCCATACGGCCTTCTCTAACACTCAATCAGGAGTAAAAATGCGTTACAAAAACCACTACAAATTTACAAAGTACACTACAATTTTACACACAAAACTGAATAAGATAAACCTTAAATATAATTTTTACACGCATTGTAAATAATCCTTTTAAAATACATTAACACCGATCTGCGACTTCATTAAAAAAATAGTGGTAAACCCATATTATTTCTCTGAATCAATCTTGATTGAAAGTAAACGGATTATACCGTTTCATTTGTCACTTTTATGTAATAATGATGATAATAATCTATACTAATAATAAATCTGTAGCCGAAATTTTTCTGGTAATTTTAGATTTTCCAAAAATAATTGGTCCTACCATATATAATTAACCACCCTGAAACCGAAAATCGCTTTTTTGAAATTTTTGTTTGTATGTCTGTCTGTCTGTCTGTATGTTTGTTACCTTTTCACGCGATAATAGCTGAACGGATTTCGATGAAAATTGGAATATAAATTAAGTTCGTTGTAACTTAGATTTTAGGCTATATGGCATTCAAAATACATTATTTAAAAGGGGGTTATAAGGGGGCCTGAATTAAATAAATCGAAATATATCGCTTATTATTGATTTTTGTGAAAAATGTTACATAACAAACGTTTCTTTAAAAATAATTTGCGATAAGTTTTATTCCTTGAAAAATTTTGATAGGACTGATATTTAATGAGATAAATGAGTTTTAAAATTAAAATAACTGCCATCTAAGGCCGTGTAATGAATTAAAAAACAAATTACTTCGTCTATAAGGGGCCTTGGACAGCAACAATCGAAAACTATGAAAGATACCCTACAGAGAATTTTCTGTGTTTGTATGAAGTAATATCGGAAGCTAAATTAACCGATTTGTATAATTAATTATTATTTCACCATTGGAAAGTGTAGTTTCTCTAGATGGACATAATGCTATAATGTTATTACAATAACTTCTGATATAATATAATATAATATAATATAATATAATATAATATAATATAATATAATATAATATAATATAATATAATATGTAATATTATATAACATAATTTAAGTTATTTGAAGGGTTCAGAACCATAGTGGGCTAAGCGCCATTTACTGAATACGTAGAAAACAGGTGTTAAAATTAAGTTATTAGCATAATTCAATAGAAACATATAACATGTAAAATAAAATATAGACATTAAATCTAAATTATATCAATCTTCATTAAACTATGGTTGCATGTAATAAAAATTAAGAAACATGTTAAAGGAATTGTCATTGCACCAAATGAGTGTCTCTGGACCAAAATGATCGCATTTTAATTATTTGGATGCAATTTAAATTAAGTAACATATTAAACGATTTATCCTTCTATCAAACACGAATGTTCCCAGGATCAAATGTCCTATTTTAATTATGTAATTACTTTATATTTATTTCTAACGGGTGCAGCGGAGTGCACGGGTACGGCTAGTAATAATAATAATAATAATAATAATAATAATAATAATAATAATATACACCCATCGAGTGACAATCCCTGAAGGATCAAGGCCGACCTAAGTACGGGGTAACGTGTGGTTAGTACGATGATCCTCACAGCCGTTACAGCTGGCTATCGGACAAGATTTCGCTACCTATCATGGCTTCCAAAATTCAGGTACCCGTCTCATACACTGACCAACATTTCACAAGACTCTTATGTGGACTTGAGGAGCCCTCATCCCTTATCGCTACTCCAAGTCACGCCGCTTTAGACCACAGGCTACTGGCAATGAATACTTAAGTCCCCTTTAGACGTGGAGGTCAAGGAGGTAGAGCTCCATGCTTCCTTGACCTCGTCACTAGATTGAGGTGATGTGTTCAGCACCACACCCTTATTACTTTTTTCACCTCCGGAAAACTCCGGTACTCTATTTGACAGGAGACTGGGTGAGTTCCAGGACATTCTGGAAGTCAGGCCACCAGTGACTGAACCGAGGACATTCCAGTTCGTAGTCAGTTGTCACATCAACTGAACTACCTAGTAGATATTAATATAATAATAATAATAATAATAATAATAATAATAATAATAATAATAATAATAGTAGTAGTAGTAATGGTCTGAATTGAAGTTGATCTCATTTTTGTTACCGATCTGAAATAAAAAGAACTAATAAAATGTTTTGGTAACTCATTCATTCATTAACGTTTTCTGTCCACACCTGTGGAGTAACGGTTAGCGCGTCTGGTCGCAAAACCAGATGGCCCGGGTTCGATTCCCGGTTGGGGCAAATTACTTGGTTGAGGTTTTCTCCGTAGTTTTCCCTCAACCCAATATGAGCAAATACTGGGTAACTATCGGTGCTGGACCCCGGACTCATTTCACCGGCATTATCACCTTCATCTCATTCAGACGCTAAATAACCTAAGGTATTAATAAATTCTCGTAAAATAACCTACTGAAATAAAATATAGCCCAACGCTATTAGGTAGGTTTCATAATTTCTTTAGCGTGTGCTTACGTCATCTGATGAGTAATTTCGTAATATTTTTACAGGACAGCCTGTTAAAAGTTTAGAATGCGGTATCATAATTTCTTGAGCGTATGCTTACGTCATCTGTTGAGTAATTTCGTAATATTTTCACAGGACAGCCTGTTAAAAGTTTAGAATGCGGTATCATAATTTCTTGAGCGTATGCTTACGTCATCTGTTGAGTAATTTCGTAATATTTTTACAGGACAGCCTGTTAAAAGTTTAGAATGCGGTATCATAATTTCATGAGCGTATGCTTACGTCATCTGTTGAATAATTTCGTAATATTTTCACAGGACAGCCTGTTAAAAGTTTAGAATGCGGTATCATAATTTCTTCAGCGTATGCTTACGTCATCTGTTGAATAATTTCGTAATATTTTCACAGGACAGCCTGTTAAAAGTTTAGAATGCGGTATCATAATTTCTTCAGCGTATGCTTACGTCATCTGTTGAATAATTTCGTAATATTTTCACAGGACAGCCTGTTAAAAGTTTAGAATGCGGTATCATAATTTCTTGAGCGTATGCTTACGTCATCTGTTGAGTAATTTCGTAATATTTTTACAGGGCAGCCTGTTAAAAGTTTAGAATGCGGTATCATAATTTCTTCAGCGAATGCTTACGTCATCTGTTGAGTAATTTCGTAATAGTTTCACAGGACAGCTTGTTAAAAGTTTAGAATGCGGTATCATAATTTCTTCAGCGTATGCTTACATCATCTGTTGAGTAATTTTGTAATATTTTCACAGGACAGCCTGTTAAAAGTTTAGAATGCGGTATCATAATTTCTTCAGCGTATACTTACGTCATCTGTTGAGTAATTTTGTAATATTTTTACAGGACAGCCTGTTAAAAATTTAGAATTCAATGCATTTAGGTGCGGTTTCATAATTTCTCCAGCGTATACTTACGTCATCCGTTGAGTAATTTTGTAATATTTTTACAGGACAGCCTGTTAAAGGTTTAGAATCCAATGCTTTTTGGTGCGGTTTCATAATTTCTTCAGCGTAAGATTACGTCATCTGTTGAGTAATTTTGTAATATTTTTACAGGACAGCCTGTTAAAAATTTAGAATCCAATGCATTTAGGTGCGGTTTCATAATTTCTCCAGCGTATACTTAAGTCATCTGTTGAGTAATTTTGTAATATATTACAGGACAGCCTGTTAAAAATTTAGAATCCAATGCATTTAGGTGCGGTTTCATAATTTCTCCAGCGTATACTTAAGTCATCTGTTGAGTAATTTTGTAATATATTACAGGACAGCCTGTTAAAAGTTTAGAATCCAATGCATTTAGATGCGGCATCATAATTTCTTTAGTGTATGCCTTCGTCATTTGTTGAGTAATTTTTATAATATACTACAGGACAGCCTGTTAAAAGTTTAGAATCCAATGCTTTTTGGTGCGGTTTCATAATTTCTTCAGCGTATGCTTACGTCATCTGTTGAGTAATTTTGTAATATTTTTACAGGACAGCCTGTTAAAAGTTTAGAATCCAATGGTTTTAGATCCGCTATAATAATTTCTTCAGCGTATGCTTACGTCATCTGTTGAGTAATTTTGTAATATTTTTACAGGACAGCCTGTTAAAAATTTAGAATCCAATGCATTTAGGTGCGGCATCATAATTTCTTTAGTGTATGCCTTCGTCATTTGTTGAGTAATTTTGTAATATTTTCACAGGACAGCCTGTTAAAAATTTAGAATTCAATGCATTTAGGTGCGGTTTCATAATTTCTTCAGCGTATACTTACGTCATCTGTTGAGTAATTTTGTAAAATATTAGAGGACAGCCTGTTAAAAATTTAGAATCCAATGCTTTTAGGTGCGGTTTCATAATTTCTTCAGCGTGTACTTACGTCATGTGTTGAGTAATTTTGTAAAATATTAGAGGACAGCCTGTTAAAAATTTAGAATTCAATGCATTTAGGTGCGGTTTCATAATTTCTCCAGCGTATACTTACGTCATCTGTTGAGTAATTTTGTAAACTATTAGAGGACAGCCTGTTAAAAATTTAGAATCCAATGCTTTTAGGTGCGGGTTCATAATTTCTTCAGCGTATACTTACGTCATCCGTTGAGTAATTTTGTAATATTTTCACAGGACAGCCTGTTAAAAATTTAGAATTCAATGCATTTAGGTGCGGTTTCATAATTTCTCCAGCGTATACTTACGTCATCTGTTGAGTAATTTTGTAAACTATTAGAGGACAGCCTGTTAAAAATTTAGAATCCAATGCTTTTAGGTGCGTTTTCATAATTTCTCCAGCGTATACTTACGTCATCTGTTGAGTAATTTTGTAAAATATTAGAGGACAGCCTGTTAAAAATTTAGAATTCAATGCATTTAGGTGCGGTTTCATAATTTCTTCAGCGTATACTTACGTCATCTGTTGAGTAATTTTGTAAAATATTAGAGGACAGCCTGTTAAAAATTTAGAATTCAATGCATTTAGGTGCGGTTTCATAATTTCTCCAGCGTATACTTACGTCATCTGTTGAGTAATTTTGTAAACTATTAGAGGACAGCCTGTTAAAAATTTAGAATCCAATGCTTTTAGGTGCGTTTTCATAATTTCTTCAGCGTATACTTACCTCATCTGTTGAGTAATTTTGTAATAATTTTACAGGACAGCCTGTTAAAGGTTTAGAATCCAATGATTTTTGGTGCGGTTTCATAATTTCTTCAGCGTATACTTACGTCATCTGTTGAGTAATTTTGTAATATTTTTACAGGACAGCCTGTTAAAAGTTTAGAATCCAATGGTTTTAGGTGCGCTATGATATTTTCTTCAGCGTATGCTTACGTCATCTGTTGAGTAATTTTGCAATATATTACAGGACAGCCTGTTAAAAATTTAGAATCCAATGCATTTAGGTGCGGTTTCATAATTTCTCCAGCGTATACCTCCGTCATCTGTTGAGTAATTTTGTAATATTTTTACAGGACAGCCTGTTAAAAATTTAGAATCCAATGCATTTAGGTGCGGCATCATAATTTCTTTAGTGTATGCCTTCGTCATTTGTTGAGTAATTTTTATAATATACTACAGGACAGCCTGTTAAAGGTTTAGAATCCAATGCTTTTTGGTGCGGTTTCATAATTTCTTCACCGTATACTTACGTCATCTGTTGAGTAATTTTGTAAAATATTACAGGACAGCCTGTTAAAAATTTAGAATCCAATGCTTTTAGGTGCGTTTTCATAATTTCTTCAGCGTATACTTACGTCATCTGTTGAGTAATTTTGTAATATATTGCAGGACAGCCTGTTAAAAATTTAGAATCCAATGCTTTTAGATGCGTTTTCATAATTTCTTCAGCGTATACTTACGTCATCTGTTGAGTAATTTTGCAATATATTACAGGACAGCCTGTTAAAAATTTAGAATCCAATGCATTTAGGTGCGCTATAATAATTTCTTCAGCGTATTCTTACGTCATCTGTTGAGTAATTTTGTAATATTTTTACAGGACAGCCTGTTAAAAATTTAGAATCCAATGCATTTAGGTGCGGCATCATAATTTCTTTAGTGTATGCCTTCGTCATTTGTTGAGTAATTTTTATAATATACTACAGGACAGCCTGTTAAAGGTTTAGAATCCAATGCTTTTTGGTGCGTTTTCATAATTTCTTCAGCGTATACTTACGTCATCTCTTGAGTAATTTTGTAATATTTTTACAGGACAGCCTGTTAAAGGTTTAGAATCCAATGCTTTTTGGTGCGGTTTCATAATTTCTTCAGCGTATGCTTACGTCATCTGTTGAGTAATTTTGTAATATTTTTACAGGACAGCCTGTTAAAAGTTTAGAATCCAATGGTTTTAGGTGCGCTATGATATTTTCTTCAGCGTATGCTTACGTCATCTGTTGAGTAATTTTGCAATATATTACAGGACAGCCTGTTAAAGGTTTAGAATCCAATGCTTTTTGGTGCGGTTTCATAATTTCTTCACCGTATACTTACGTCATCTGTTGAGTAATTTTGTAAAATATTACAGGACAGCCTGTTAAAAATTTAGAATCCAATGCTTTTAGGTGCGTTTTCATAATTTCTTCAGCGCATACTTACGTCATCTGTTGAGTAATTTTGTAATATATTACAGGACAGCCTGTTAAAAATTTAGAATCCAATGCTTTTAGGTGCGTTTTCATAATTTCTTCAGCGTATACTTACGTCATCTGTTGAGTAATTTTGTAATATAGTACAGGACAGCCTGTTAAAAATTTAGAATTCAATGCATTTAGGTGCGGTTTCATAATTTCTCCAGCGTATACTTACGTCATCTGTTGAGTAATTTTGTAATATATTACAGGACAGCCTGTTAAAAATGTAGAATCCAATGCTTTTAGGTGCGTTTTCATAATTTCTTCAGCGTATACTTACGTCATCTATTAAGTAATTTTGTAATATATTACAGGACAGCCTGTTAAAAATTTAGAATCCAATGCTTTTAGATGCGTTTTCATAATTTCTTCAGCGTATACTTACGTCATCTGTTGAGTAATTTTGCAATATATTACAGGACAGCCTGTTAAAAATTTAGAATCCAATGCATTTAGGTGCGGTTTCATAATTTCTCCAGCGTATACTTACGTTATATGTTGAGTAATTTTGTAATATTTTTACAGGACAGCCTGTTAAAAGTTTAGAATCCAATGGTTTTAGGTGCGCTATCATAATTTCTTCAGCGTATGCTTACGTCATCTGTTGAGTAATTTTGAAATATTTTTACAGGACAGCCTGTTAAAAATTTAGAATCCAATGCATTTAGGTGCGGCATCATAATTTCTTTAGTGTATGCCTTCGTCATTTGTTGAGTAATTTTTATAATATACTACAGGACAGCCTGTTAAAAATTTAGAATCCAATGCTTTTAGATGCGTTTTCATAATTTCTTCAGCGTATACTTACGTCATCTGTTGAGTAATTTTGTAATATTTTTACAGGACAGCCTGTTAAAAGTTTAGAATCCAATGGTTTTAGGTGCGCTATCATAATTTCTTCATCGTATGCTTACGTCATCTGTTGAGTAATTTTGTAATATTTTTACAGGACAGCCTGTTAAAAATTTAGAATCCAATGCATTTAGGTGCGGCATCATAATTTCTTTAGTGTATGCCTTCGCCATTTGTTGAGTAATTTTTATAATATACTACAGGACAGCCTGTTAAAAGTTTAGAATCCAATGCTTTTTGGTGCGGTTTCATAATTTCTTCACCGTATACTTACGTCATCTGTTGAGTAATTTTGTAATATATTACAGGAGAGCCTGTTAAAAATTTAGAATCCAATGCTTTTAGGTGCGTTATCATAATTTCTTCAGCGTATACTTACGTCATCTGTTGCGTAATTTTGTAATATTTTTACAGGACAGCCTGTTAAAAATTTAGAATCCAATGCATTTAGGTGCGGCATCATAATTTCTTTAGTGTATGCCTTCGTCATTTGTTGAGTAATTTTTATAATATACTACAGGACAGCCTGTTAAAGATTTAGAATCCAATGCATTTAGGTGCGGCATCATAATTTCTTTAGTGTATGCCTTCGTCATTTGTTGAGTAATTTTTATAATATACTACAGGACAGCCTGTTAAAAATTTAGAATCCAATGCATTTAGGTGCGGCATCATAATTTCTTTAGTGTATGCCTTCGCCATTTGTTGAGTAATTTTTATAATATACTACAGGACAGCCTGTTAAAAGTTTAGAATCCAATGCTTTTTGGTGCGGTTTCATAATTTCTTCACCGTATACTTACGTCATCTGTTGAGTAATTTTGTAATATATTACAGGAGAGCCTGTTAAAAATTTAGAATCCAATGCTTTTAGGTGCGTTATCATAATTTCTTCAGCGTATACTTACGTCATCCGTTGAGTAATTTTGTAATATTTTTACAGGACAGCCTGTTAAAAATTTAGAATCCAATGCATTTAGGTGCGGCATCATAATTTCTTTAGTGTATGCCTTCGCCATTTGTTGAGTAATTTTTATAATATACTACAGGACAGCCTGTTAAAAGTTTAGAATCCAATGCTTTTTGGTGCGGTTTCATAATTTCTTCACCGTATACTTACGTCATCTGTTGAGTAATTTTGTAATATATTACAGGAGAGCCTGTTAAAAATTTAGAATCCAATGCTTTTAGGTGCGTTATCATAATTTCTTCAGCGTATACTTACGTCATCCGTTGAGTAATTTTGTAATATTTTTACAGGACAGCCTGTTAAAAATTTAGAATCCAATGCTTTTAGGTGCGTTATCATAATTTCTTCAGCGTATACTTACGTCATCTGTTGCGTAATTTTGTAATATTTTTACAGGACAGCCTGTTAAAAATTTAGAATCCAATGCATTTAGGTGCGGCATCATAATTTCTTTAGTGTATGCCTTCGTCATTTGTTGAGTAATTTTTATAATATACTACAGGACAGCCTGTTAAAGATTTAGAATCCAATGCTTTTTGGTGCGGTTTCATAATTTCTCCAGCGTATACTTACGTCAGTCCCGCGCCGTGGAGTCGCGGTCTATGGCATCCTGCCTAGGACTCGCGTTATGGAAAGGGCGCTGGTTCGATTCCTCTTGGGAGAAAAATTTTTCTCATGAAATTTCGGCCACTGTATGGGAGTGGTGCCCACCCCAATATGTGTAAGAAATGATCTCGCACAAAAAAACCGTTTTTTAAGTGGACTATCTCATTCTCACCCCGTCAGTTATTATTAGTCAATGTATGGAAATAATTACTTTATTTTAATTTCCATTCGCATATTGTTAGTAATTTTTTCTACTACTGGGATGCTTATTTAATCATATATGAGGGGGTCAGAAGCAAAGGGATACAAGTGACATTTCTAAAAACATGAGTTAAATGGATCCAGGGCAAGCTAAAACATTCAAAATTTTAGTGGCAAAGGGATATATCTTTTAATCACATCACGCACTAGATTTTAAATTAAAAATTTCACGGGATTTATGAAATCTTAAGTACTATCAACCAAATTTTCTCACAAATAACTTAAGTGCACTTATACCTCTATGCTTCTGACCCCCTCATATGTGTAATAATTAGAGTACTGCGTTTGGTTACTTTAAATACAAGTTCGGTTTACGTCGATCATACTACATAGCTTCGCTTAGCACGTACGGAGAGCAAGTTCACGCTGCGATCTTTCCACGCATGCTCCGATACTGTGTGTTCACACCTATTTATTCATGTACGTGTGTCTATAAGTAGGTGGACAATGGGAATAGTACTCATATACAAAATACCGCTTGGATTTAATAATAGTTGGAGATTTATCCTTCGAAGAGGTGGAAAAATTCAAATATCTTTGAGCAACAGTAACAAATATAAATGACACTCGGAAGGAAATTAAACGCAGAATAAATATGGGAAATGCGTGTTATTATTCGGTTGAGAAGCTTTTGTCATCTAGTCTTCTGTCAAAAAGTCTGAAAGTTAGAATTTATAAAACAGTTATATTACCGGTTGTTCTGTATGGTTGTGAAACTTGGACTCTCACTTTGAGAGAGGAACAGAGATTAAGGGTGTTTGAGAATAAGGTTCTTAGGAAAATATTTGGGGCTAAGAGGGATGAAGTTACAGGAGAATGGAGAAAGTTACACAACGCAGAACTGCACGCATTGTATTCTTCACCTGACGTTTGAGATGGGCAGGACATGTAGCACGTATGGGCGAATCCAGAAATGCATATAGAGTGTTAGTTGGGAGGCCGGAGGGAAAAAGACCTTTGGGGAGGCCGAGACGTAGATGGGAAGATAATATTAAAATGGATTTGAGGGAGGTAGGATATGATGGTAGAGACTGGATTGATCTTGCTCAGGATAGGGACCAATGGCGGGCTTATGTGAGGGCGGCAATGAACATAAGGGATCCTTAAAAGCCAGTAAGTAAGTAAGTAAGTAAATAGTAGTAGTAGTAGTAGTAGTAATAATAATAATAATAAT
Organism: Periplaneta americana; assembly: GCF_040183065.1. Taxonomy (NCBI): domain Eukaryota; kingdom Metazoa; phylum Arthropoda; class Insecta; order Blattodea; family Blattidae; genus Periplaneta; species Periplaneta americana. Next base: position 160,611,473 of record NC_091129.1, read on the forward strand.
AATAATTTATTTATTTATTGATATTTATGTGCTGGACAACAGCCATTGGCTAATAAAAATCCAGCACAGTGATACAATTAATACATTAAAATGAACAACTACAGTACGAATTAAATAACTGAGTTAACAACAAAATGAAGAACATAGATTACAATGATTAATTTACAAGAATTAATACTATAAAATTTTAGGGAAAGGAGTTGATTCTTACAAAAGTATTACCAATTTGTGTATAAGGATTATGGAAATAATATTAGCGAAGACATTGCCATATTCTAATACTTTTATACATTGAATGGATTGAAATCGCCTACATGTGAGTTAGCATGTTTAATACATCTGGAGACCGGCGAGGAATCTTATTTAGAATTTATAATAGGAAGAGTTTGTGATGTCTCATGTCCTTCATAGGAATACGAAGGCTGACACTGTTTAAGAAAGATTGACAATTAATGTCACTTTTTTATTTTATTGGGTTATTTTACGACGCTGTATCAACATCTAGGTTATTTAGCGTCTGAATGAAATGAAGGTGATAATGCCGGTGAAATGAGTCCGGGGTCCAGCACCGAAAGTTACCCAGCATTTGTTCGTATTGGGTTGAGGGAAAACCCCGGAAAAACCTCAACCAGGTAACTTGCCCCGACCAGGATTCGAACCCGGGCCACCTGGTTTCGCGGCCAGACGCGCTGACCGATACTCCATAGGTGTTGACAATGTCACCTTTAAGGACCTTACATAATAATAATAATAATAATAATAATAATAATAATAATAATAATAATAATAATAATGATAATAATGAAGCATTTATTTAAAGGCTGCTTATGTGCATTAATAGATTTTTTTACCACGGCTAGACGAAACTAAACATTTTAAGGAGTCAGTTTTCGGGAACCATCACGTTTTGCCCACAAATACAATGAGAAACCGTTCGACCTAAGACGATACATTTACTGAAATATATTAATAACCAATATTAAATATATAATTATGCAATACAAACACACACTCTCAGAGACGATCTGCGCTCTAGCTATGTAGGACAATATCCTGATATGCGCAACAAATGTAGCAATATTAATACAGGGACATCATTTTATTTTTACTAACATTTTTAATATTAACTTGGCTATACCTCTGGATGAACGCCGTTTGCTACCCCTTCCACGACTGGAGTTCGATGATACTGGCGTAATATATAAACAAATCACTTTACTAGGTATAGGAGGGAAGAAAAGTAGTTCATCCATTTACGTAAACTAGGAAATATCGCGCTTTTGAGTTTGATTATTTTCATTAGGTTTTTGTTTAATCAAAGTACAGTACAGTATTAACAATGAGTGTTTTTACTCACGAACTGAGCTGTCCATGTGGACGTATTCATTATGCAGTGTATGTTATACTGTCTACAGCACATCAGCGTACAATATAGAGAATGAAGTTAAATTGACAAATAATCATAATATGGATATTTAAACACATTTTTAAAATGGTGGCCGTTCATTTCGATACCGACTTCAGTTCTAATGTGCATATTATCGCACTATAGATTATTGTACCTAACCCCAATTACCAGTTTCGTCTTTCGTACTAGTAACTCATGTTGAAATAATTCTGTACCTACTCTATAAAAGAGTACCTTACGTACTGTAAATTAAAACTTCACTTCTGCCCGACCCGCACAGATAAAATTACTCAGACATGCTATCTACTGTCCGTCCAAGTGGTTATGGCGCAGGATCGTAGAAAGGGGGGAAATCACGTGAAAGTTAATTACTTAACGAGGCCCTTTTATTTAATTATTTTAAACAGTTGTATAATATTACGTAAACTTCCAATTCCTAACAGAAATTAATGTTTTCAGAAAAGAGCTAAGACAGAGGGGCGAGCAGAAGCAGGTGGGGAAAATCGGGATGCGACGTAGGCAAACGGACGACAGTACCTGTGCGAAAATATGATTCAATATTGAAAGCTCTTTCACTGGAAAACGCGAACATATTTCTGGAACGTACTATACTCACTAACTCAGTGCTGTTTACTATATGCAGCCTTGATTCTGTCTGGGGACAGTTGGAACTTTATTAGTAAATGGGGTGGGAGTGAAGTACATTCAAAAACTCAGGTACAATAAAAATTGAAGTAAAAATGAAATGATGTCCCTGTACTTTAGATTTAATTGGAATTTAGAATTAACAAATGAAAAAATATAAATGTCAACACAAACTTAAAACAAATCATGAGTGCGTTTTGCACATTACGATGAATGACTATATAGCCTAGATTTTAAGTGTCTCAAATGAAAATGTTCCCCTTCTTTCTGATAATGAAGTGCTGGCTACCAACTCCTTCTATTAGAGCACTGATCTCCAAGCGCCTACCTTTATTTTGTTCTCAGTGAACAGCAGACCTGGAGCGTGTAGTGGGGTCGGGTGTCTCCGATCTATACTCCATACATACTACACTGATGTGGGTCGCTTGGAGGCTTCAGGTAACCAAACGCAGGACTCTAAAATTATGCCCAAAGATATTTTTATATCAGGGATGTTGAAAATAATGTTTACGTGAACATTTAGAAATACTGTATAGAGGAAAGTGCCCTAAACCGGACTCCTCCCCCTAAAGCGGACCCCCGGTCTCCTGGCTCTGCATTCTCCTTAACTCTAGCAGAACTAAGTGTAAATAGTAGTTTAGGCTTCTACCACTCTGTAGCGGAGCACACACGTCGTCCGCTTCACTTGTTCCTTATCAGTCCGCAATTACGTGTTTTGACAGTGGAAAAAGTTTTTACACTGTGCTACATTTTTCGTTATTTCTCCTATATATTGGCAGGTAAGCCATTCGACCTATATATATCCTTAAATAGTAAGGTTTAAGGTTACTGCTTGTCATTAAACTGTTTAATTTAGATGTTTGGTTAAAAATCTATTGAGTTAACAAAATGTTGGCTATAGTTGCGTAAACCGGACTCTCTTCAGTTGCCTAAACCGGACCCCTTATTTTTTTCATGTTTAAAGTCTACCTGTATTTGTACATACTCTTATTCTCTTGGAATTCTGTTCCAAATTTCAAGAGAATAATGGGGAAGGAAGAAACAATCTTTACAGCGTACCATTCAAGGTGGATCCAAATGAACTTCTTCACTCAGTGGTTTCGACACTTCATTGAGTTTGCCAATCCTACAAAGGAAAAACCTGTGCTGTTTCTCTTGGATGGCTACTTTAGCCACACACAGATCTTTTCTCGAAAGTTTCCCCATCCAAAGATGATACCTGGTATGTGTGTTTTGTGACAGAAAATTTTCGGAGGATTCTAAAGGGGAACTTTGGGTCATGTGCGTTATGTGCTGGGACTGAAAAGGACATGAACATCTGCGGTTTTTGTCGCTAAACGATTTAATTCTGTTTTGGGCTACGTTTTGTGGATTTTTTTAATACATCCTATATCTCTTTTTAAAAACTAAAATATGTAATTGTAATATTATACTTATACTTTGAAACTAGATTATGTTTTATCTTATTTAATACCTTTTTCCAAATTTGTTTAGTGTTATTTTGATTATTTTTACAAGGGGTCCGGTTTCGGCAACTATTTTTCAAATCGCCAAAGTGTAAGGTTATAAAAAAATAATTTTTTTTCATACCAATTTTTAATTATATTTCCTAAAAGTAAAATGTAAATAGTGCATAACATTATAAAGTAAATATTACATGCTTTTAAAACATAATTTTTTACTGTTTTATATTTTTTTAAATCAAAAACAAAATGGGGGTCCGGTTTTGGGCACTTTCTATTGTTTCCAACATCCCATTACTTTATCCCAGCCGTGGCGAGAACGTGACTCGCGAGCCATTGTGGCTCGCAGTGATAGCTGTGCATTTCGCTTGCTTCTAACCTCCGCCAACCCCCACCCTTTCACTCACTGGAGTCAAACTCCGTTCCATTTGTATTTGTCTCTGACCTGCGAGTGGCATATGTCTGTCTCGAAACCATGTACGAAAGTTTCAAGTAGGATGGGAGGACGCATTTTTTTGCTGTCAATATGATGAGAATATTATGTATGATTTGTTCACAAGTATTACGAGGAAAACGGTTGTATAACATAAAATGGCATTATACTACATGTTACTGATGAAACATTAAAAGGTCAAGTGTTATTGTTGTCATCATCATCATCACCATCATCATCATATCATCATCATCTCTGTACGTCGATCCTTTTTCAGCAGATGTACGAATAATGCGGTTAGCTCTTCAATTTGATCTCACTGATTTACAATGTGATGTCAAATGAAAGCTAGATGTAAGGACTTGACAAATTTTGAACTTTCAAATCTTTGCCAAAAAATAAATATCCGAAGCTTCGTTCTTTCGCTTGCTCTATTGAAGCCATGTTCGCTACAACTTACGTTTGTGAAAAATTATTTTCAACAATTAAAATAGTAAAAACCAAACTTAGATCACGACTGACAGACAAATACCTTCGTAATCAACTACGATTGGCAGTAAGTAACATAATTCCTGATTTTGAAACTCTGTCGCAGAGACATTCTGAAGACAGTTAATTTTAGGATGTGATATTTTTCATTTATTGTTCATTTCTTTCTTCGTTACACGTACTAAACATTAGTTTGTAGCCTTGTACTGTATAAAATTATATTTAAGTGCTTGACGTAAGGAAAATGAAAATCCGTTATTAAGTCAGACAGTTGCTTCACTTCCCCTTCGGGTGTCCGCCTCCCTCCATAGGTGTAATGCACGTTGCAGGTTACACAGTGGCTCGGCGCACGATTACATTTTCGCCACCGCTGCGAGTTTATCCCATCTTTTGATTCCATGAAAGTGTTAGTTGTGGAGAAATTTAATTGTATTACAGTAGAACTGTTTCAACATTTATCGTTATACCACAGTCTACTATATACAGTCGCGAAGCTTGAGGTGTTTTTTGCAGATCTCGTGATAAAGCTCTCCAAGCGGTTAGCAACTAGAAACAATAGACTGTCCATGGTCGACTTTGGACTGTGTCGTATTTCTATCGAGTGCTGGCTCGTTACGTATTTCACATTGATGCTTGTGAAATGTTCGTTATTGGTTGTAATGAAAATGTTAATGGCTAAAATATAATTGGAATAATGATATGGGACAAGGAGGAGACGTTTGTAGTGATATAAATTGTAGCAACAGTAAGAGAAAGAGGCCAGAGTTATCCTTTTTCCGATTTCCGAAAGATTCAGAAAGGTTCCTGGGTTTCCACAAGAATGCTGTGCAGAAACAAAACTCTTAATTTTGAAGTTCTTTGTGACTGTTAGAATACATTATATCCTTAAATTTCACAATGAAATGTTTCAGTCTAATCGAAAGGACATTAGATACCGGTTAAAGTTCTGTCACTTAGGCTGCTAAATTTCCAGAGAAATAAAGGTTAGGTCTACTTTTTTTTTCAGAGGATATATTTTTAATTGTAGCTATTAATTTTGTTATTTTTATGTGTTATTTTACTAAAGACGTAGAAAAAAAATTAAGTTTGTTTTAATGAAATTTATTGATCACGCTTTATTTTCAATTCTGGTGGGACTATTATTGCTTAGGCCTACTATTTTTTCAAAGGATATGTTTTTAATTATAGCTGTTAATTTTGTTGTTATTTTTATTTGTTGCTTTACTAGAGACGTAGAAAAAGTCTGTTACAATAAAATTTATTGATCACGTTTTATTTCCAATTCTGGTGTGATTATTATTGCTTAACCTCATCCCGCTTTGTTAACTACGTAAGCCAACACTACAAGTACCGGTACACGTAAGTTACTCCATTAATTCATATTTCCATTATTATTGTTGTAAAGGGAAATGCAAATTAATATTTATTGGTTTCATAGTTAATTATCGCTATAATCTTGAATGAGTGAAGCTATTATAGTAAATTTCAGTTCGTTTTGCACAAACAAAAATTATATTAACTTATTTCTTGCAGGTATCTTCGAGTTTATGTTGGAATTTAATATACTTCATTAAAATAATAAATTAACTTTATGCATTTAATATTTCAATAATGGAAGGAAGGTGTTAATTTTTCCAAAAGAACACGACAACGAAAGTGTAACATATTTTGTCGTCTGCTAGGAGAGAGATCTGCGATGATGAGGCGATAGTAGCGATCCTAGTGGTGGGCAACTACCCATGTTTGCATTTTTACTACATACTGAGCTTCGCGACTGTATATAGTAGACTGTGGTTATACTGTATGGCTCCGGGAATCGCACGAAACATACCGACAAGATCGCAGAAAGCCTCTGTCAGGATGGGTTTCCGGCGAAAAGCTGTTTCGTGTAAACGATATTGCATCACCAACACGGCCGTAATTAACAGCTGCAAGTGAACTGAAAGTAATTCACGAGAAACATATCAGCGGGGATTTCCCTGCAGCGAAAGCCTTGGTCTAGAAAGGGTCGGCCGAACAGGTGTAACAGCGCTGGGAGCTCGGAAGTGGCCGTGGCTGAAGGACGAGTGGAGAAGATAATGCTTGTTGCCATGCAGTCTGTACGTTGCGAAACAATTCAAGTTCAACCTTTTCAAATGACTCACGATTCTTTTTGCTAGTTAGCATCATGTTCGCCGCTTGCTGCCTAATCCATCGTGTACCACAGTCTCGTGTGCAAGCTAATGATTTATACGCACTAGAGCTATCATAAGCTTTCTTTTTAAAAGCAAGAACCGTGAAAACGACCTTTTATCAGAAATCACTACAATTAGCTTATTACTAAAGTAGCTTAAGGGCAGTGGCGGCTGGTGGTTTGAAAATATGGTGGTGCACAATGGATATCGAAGAGGAGTTAAACATACTGTAGCACCTGGCTACGGACTGGAAGGTCCGGGGTTCGATCCCAGGTGGTGACAGGATTTTTTCTCGTTGCCAAACTTTCAGAACGGCCCCAAGGTTCACTCAGCCTTCTATAAAATTGAGTACCGGGTCTTTCCCGGGGGTAAAAGGCGGTCAGAGCGTGGTGCCGACCACACCGCCTCATTCTAGTGCCGAGGTCATGGAAAGCATGGGGCTCTACCTCCATGCCCCCCAAGTGCCTTCATGGCATGTTACGGGGATACCTTTACCTTTACCTTTTTACTTTAAAGTTTAAAACCGTGTATACCTGAGGGCGTATACATATAAAGCTTATTTATATGCAATTAATAAGTAAAATGACTAAATACAAGCATACCTATTTATACAGAAAGTCCAAAAGTGGAAGGGGTCGTGGATGGAGCTCTCTATATTACGATTTACCCTCATGAAAAAACATTTGAGCACAGAATCGTCATCAGAATGCTACCAAGTACCAAGTCCAACGTTTTTGTTCATAAAATTCAAATGCAGGTTTCGTAGGCTGTCGGGAGATAACAGCACTTATTGTCTGAACGACAACTCTTAGAACTTTAAAGCAAAATGCAAGCTTCTTTATGTATTGTGCCGTTTGTGTGCATGTAGATTGAGAAAGTAATATGCGAAATATGCGACTGTTCGTTGCACAAGCTGAATGAATACATTTTTCATGCTTATTACTTCGGACAAATGTCTAGTTGAAACAGATACTTTCCCAGTGAATTTAGTTCCTTCTGCACTGACGCTATTGTCCATGTCAGGGAGTGCGACAAACCGTTCTCAATGAGGAAGGCAGTCTCTATAGACCACGCCTCTAGTCCCCCTGTCCCTGCATTAGCCGAACATCTCTATAAACTACCTTCCATAGGTTTTCAACATCTTTGCAAACCAAGAGGCTCGAAGGCTCCTGCAGACGTACAAAATAAGACGCCAGCTGCAGATAGTCATGAATGAAAATTGTAAAATAAAATTATATTTTTAACAGTAACAAAGCCGGGAGATTAGGAACATTACTGGGGGGTGTACAAACCTGCAACCCCTTGAGAAGCCGCCACTGCTTAAGGGACACTGGGACTGAGTTTTGAAACTTCTAAAGTTTTTTATCAATTGCTTTCAAATTTGGTGGATTTGTTATGTCTGTACACGTAAATAATAGCACCAAATTTAATAAAATTTCATGCATTAGTTCCTTAGATACTAATTTTCACTTATTTTAATGATATTAAATTATGCGTAAATTCAAAACATCCCTGACGGTTTCAGAATTGTTATTCCGTATTAAAATTGTCTGTGAAGGACTTAACATTTCATGATTAAGACAAAATACTACGCATGCATTTTTAAATTCGAGCACTGGTTAATGAGATAACAAATGTTTATAGAAATCCTAATTTTTGCTTAATAATTTTATTTAATTTTGAAAAGTAAACAATTCATACCATAACATTCATCAGTGAAGAGCTGATTCCATTCACAGGTTTGTGATCGGAATATGCTGAGTATTCTTGCAAAGTTTCATCCAAATCGGAGAAAATGTAAGCCGCTAGAAACCATTTTATTGCGTAAGAACGTAGTTGTGAGGAAACGCAATTTTTAGTGATTAAGTTAGGTTTAAAAGGGCTGCGCGTAGTATTTAAAAATTACCGTCGGATCTCTCAAAATAGCAGACGGAAGGTAAATATAGGACGAATGTTAAATAAATAAATAAATAAATAAATAAATAAATAAATAAATAAATGAATAAATATAAGGTAACTATTTACACAAAAATAACAAAAAATATTTATTTGACATTTTGACCAAAAACTCAATCCTAGAGTCCCTTAAGCAGTAGACCTACCAAAAATTTCCTCGCGAAGAAAGAATTGTGGCCTGTAACATTTTCTTTATCAAGTTATCAAGTGACTGCGTGGAACGCACCTTCGACAAATATGACGTGTTTACTGCAGACTAGTGATGTAAGACGGAAAATTTTCCGCTTGTTCAAACCGCCTTTTGCATGATTACTTCTTCGCTCTATTTACCCTTGATTCCACTCACTGATACAAAGTACACAGTCTTCTGATACGTGATTCAGAACATCCAAGAGGGTACAGACTGGAACTTTTCCATTACTAGTCACATAATAATGTAGTATGTAACCTTTACAAGCTTCGATAATATTTTCGTACACGCTAGTTGCAGAATTGCGGAAAGATTATCCTATTCGTAGAAGCCGTTTCGAACGTCCTGCCAAGTAAATTAGCAACTCCAAATACATACATACGTATCTTTTCCCTTCACTACTAAATCTGTTTTTGACCGCGTCTATTATTCATGCTCATTCTTCAACGTGAGACAACAGCTGGGAAAGGTTAATGTGCAAAAGAAAGTCGATAGGGATAAGGCGGAGAGCAGCAAGGATAAACCAGCATACAATCTAAGGAAATGGTGTGTCAGTGGAATGAAGGATTAATTAAGGGTGCAGTGAATATGGGTGAATAGTGTTTTAGTATGAGAAGGGTCATGATGAGTTATTTAATTAGTAGGAATGAGTAGGACGTATTGTAAATATAGGAAGAGTAGAGGAGCTAAAAGTAGGACTAGACTAGATAGGATCAGTAGGACAAAAAAGTAATATAGATAGATGTAAAGCAAATAATAGAGAGTAGGCTTAGTTAAGACTATAGTACAGTAAATGATTGTAGTGATATGTTAAATAAGTTGGTCTGTGAAAATGATGAATAGAAAAAGTAATTGTTACGTTGTTATTAGGAATAGGAAATAGTAGAAGGTAGGAGTAGAGGGAAAGAAGGAATATTTAATAAACGCAGAAATATAGGAAGTGTGGTGAAAGACTTAGTGGGTGAACATTAAATGATGAAGAGATGTCGGTCATTAACATCGAGTATTGTACAAGTTGTGAATAGTATATGGAAGGGACTGCTGGCCCGAATACTATATAAGTGAAGGGCTAGCAGGACCAAAGGTTTGAGTGAGAATAAACCATACCATACCATACCATGCTCATTCTTGCATTAAAGTCTCAGATCATCAGAACAGCCAGGCAAACAATGGCAAGAAAACTGGTCAGCAGACTCACAGTCAGAGGAAATTTGGAGAATACAGGACCAAGTTCTAATTTAAGAAGATTTTTCATCTGATATGGGACCTAGACTCAACCCCGGAAACGTGTTATGTTAACATATCGATCGTCCAGTTCAAAAGTGCGACAACTAAAAAATTGCCATTTTTTAGTTATTTATACTACTGAAAGCCCCTTTCGGAGCTCTTTCCGATTCAATATTGCGATAAGTCTAACGTTAGTGCGACCGTTAATGGAATACGGAACTACATGTTGGGATCCCTATAGAATATATCAGATAAATTCCTTAGAAAGAATCCAGTATAGGGCAGCTAAATTTGTTAAAGGTAAAAGAGAAGATGGAAACGATACGATAAAAGAACTTAAATGGGAAACTTTGGAAAACAGACGTAGGAAAACTAGAATAACATCAATGTATAGAGCACATCTAGGTCAAAAAGCATGGGTAGACATAACGGCTCGGTTAGAAAAGCCAACGTACTATGGTAGGAACGATCATGATTTTAAAATCAAATGTAGGAAACAGAAAACGGATATAGGTAAATTCTCATTTTTAAATAGAACTATAAATGATTGGAATGCCCTGCCTGCAGCGGTCTTTGAGGGCTGTCCTTCCTTAAGGAGATTCAAGAATAACTTAAAAAGTTGTGTATAAAGTGCAAATTAAAATTAAGGTGACATTCAACATTTAATTTTTTAAGGTGACATGTATTTATCTAGCCTGACGAGTTTACTTTCTTGGTTTGAATTGTAAATTATTTAAAAATAGCGTGTAAGAGGGCCTTAGACTAGAAATGTTTAGTTTAAATGTAGTTCTGTTTATAAGTATGCATAAGGGTGCAATTATTTGACTTATTTGAACTGTTGTATCAGTGAAGCGAGGTGAGTCAGTGAAGTTATGGTTTTACAGTGCAGTGCACAGTTCCGATCAGTGATAATTTATAGCGTCAATGAAATGTGTTCTATAGTGTCAGTGAAATGTGTTACAGAGTGTCAGTGAAATGTGTGCTAAAGTGTCAGTGAAATGCGTCATAGTGCCACTACAGGGAATGAGATGAGAGTAAAGTGAAAGACTATTGAAACTTATGTAGGACCTATACATAATTATGTAGATTGTATTGTAAAATTAGGTATTTTATTTATGTTTTATTATTATTGTGTTAAATTGTATTGTGTATGAAATTGTACATGTGTTGTAAAATTGTATTGTGTATTGTAAATTTTATTGTGTATTGTTTATCATTTTATTGTGTATTGTTAATATTGTATATACCACTGCCACCGGGTGCTTGCCCACTTGCAGTGTAAATAAATACATACATACATTAAAGTCATATTTACAACCAAAAAGAAAAAATAACTAAACACACTGCTTTAGAAATAATTATAACTATGGACTTTACTAATTCATTATTAGTACATTTCGAAATGTATTAATAATGAACTAGGGCTTTAAGTTGTTTGTTAGAAAAAAGGGGGGCTTATGCCCTTCCCTATAAGCCCCCCTTTTTTCTAACAAACAACTTAAAGCCCTAGTTCAGAGTATATAAATTATGAAATCCATGTGCAACGTCACTCATGTCGCAATGCGAAAGGACAGGGAACCTTTCAATTTGCAGATTCAAAGTTCACGGCGTCTCTGCTGGCGGTCTTCACTTGCCTTGGCATCGAACAACAGACGACAGAGTCTTCTCAACTCCTCTGCACTGCGAAATGACAGTTCCTTTCAATGTGCAGATCTACACCAGCCATCTCCTCGTCGTCCCGTCCCGTGATCATTTTGATCACATTTCCGTCCCCTTCGCGTATGTGGTACCTAAGAGGTTACGTCCATTTTCAGTTTTCCCCTTCAAAATTTTCTAGAGCTCCTTCAGTGGAGCAGCGTAACCTGGAGTGAGACTAGTGGCCAACAGGCTTGGAGCTCACATATTTAATTTCTTACAGTCCCGAACCCCTTGCAAGGACGCGTTTTGCGTACCTTTTAAATTTTTGTCCTCCCAATTGTCCTCTCTTTTTCGACTTTTTCGACTATTAATAATGAACTGGAAGATTGTGATATATTCATACACATAAATGTGCAGAGGTGAATTCATTACGAGTGGCTAAGTGGCCGGTGTCGGAGAGAATTTTTCTCCGTTTCACCCATCCTTCATCATATGATAACTCAGAATCCCTGCACGGAAATATCATATGTACTTCGGTACATTGCAATAAAATTGTACTATAGTTTTTTGTTTGGAATATCTCAAGAATGACCCCAGAAATTAATAACATTAAGTTCACTATGTATAAAATAAGAACTAAGGAAATTAGGATGGAATATAAAAATTTTACAATCAACTAATAATAATAATAATAATAATAATAATAATAATAATAATAATAATAATAATTACTTACTGGCTTTTAAGGAACCCGGAGGTTCATTGCCGCCCTCACATAAGCCCGCCATTGGTCCCTATCCTGAGCAAGATTAATCCAGTCTCTATCATCGTATCTCACCCCCCTCAAATCCATTTTAATATTATCCTCCCATCTACGTCTCGGCCTCCCTAAAGGTCTTTTTCCCTCCGGTCTCCCACTAACACTCTCTATGCATTTCTGGATTCGCCCATACGTGCTACATGCCCTGCCCATCTCAAACGTCTGGATTTTAAGTTCCTAATTATGTCAGGTGAACAATACAATGCGTGCAGTTCTGTGTTGTGTAACTTTCTCCATTCTCCTGTAACTTCATCCCGCTTAGCCCCAAATATTTTCCTAAGCACCTTATTCTCAAACACCCTTAACCTACGTTCCTCTCTCAGGGTGAGAGTCCAAGTTTCACAACCATACAGAAGAACCGGTAATATAACTGTTTTATAAATTCTAACTTTCAGATTTTTGGACAGCAGACTGGATGATAAGAGCTTCTCAACTGAATAATAACACGCATTTCCCATATTTATTCTGCGTTTAATTTCCTCCCGAGTGTCATTTAGATTTGTTACTGTTGCTCCAAGATATTTGAATTTTTCCACCTCTTCGAAGGATAAATCTCCAATTTTTATATTTTCATTTCGTACAATATTCTGGTCACGAGACATAATCATATACTTTGTCTTTTCGGGATTTACTTCCAAACCGATCGCTTTACTTGCTTCAAGTAAAATTTCCGTGTTTTCCCTAACCGTTTGTGCATTTTCTCCTAACATATTCACGTCATCCGCATAGACAAGAAGCTGATGTAACCCGTTCAATTCCAAACCCTGCCTGTTATCCTGAACTTTCCTAATGGCATACTCTAGAGCGAAGTTAAAAAGTAAAGGTGATAGTGCATCTCCCTGCTTTAGCCCGCAGTGAATTGGAAAAGCATCAGATAGAAACTGACCTATACGGACTCTGCTGTATGTTTCACTGAGACACATTTTAATTAATCGAACTAGTTTCTTGGGAATACCAAATTATAATAATAATAATAATAATAATAATAATAATAATAATAATAATAATAATAATAATAATAATAATAATAATAATAATAATAATGTTTTATTTTCGCTGGCAGAGTTAAGGCCATAAGGCCTTCTCTTCCACTCAACCAGCCTTAATCAATACAATACATATTTAAATTACAAATATTTACACTACACTTAAAAGGTTCTCCAGCTATATTCTTCAGTTAAGTTTTAACGACTAGTAGACTACATATTTATTTAAATTTAGATAAACCTATAAGGTAAAGTAGTAACTTAATTTATGAGCTAATTTAATTCAATCAATTATAATTAATTTAAGATTTGAGATAGCTAGTAAAATGATGAAAATTAATTTAATATAAGCTTACTAGAACTATGTTACAGGGAGAAAAAATATATATATAAATCTAAAATATATTTCTATAATGAGAAAATTAATGTAATTGCCATTAGAGGTTTTGTAAATCTATTTAGAGAAATTAATGATAATAATAGGAATGAACAGATGTTAGTTTCATTATAAATAACAAATATTAATCAGCAATTAATCTGTTAAGTAAGAATTTATGTAATTTTGACCTAAATGAAGCAATTGTCCAACAACCCCTTATATCACTCGGAAGCGAGTTCCAATTCCTAGCAACTGAAACTGTATAAGATGAAGAATATAAAGATGTCTTGTGGTAGGGTATAGTGAGTAAATTCTTATGATGAGATCTTGTACTTAGCTGATGATATGCAGATAAATTTTGAAAACGAGAAGCCAAATAGATTGGGGTAGCGGTGCGCAGAATTTGAAATAAGAGAACAAGAGAATGCAGGGCTCGTCGATCGCTACTGTACGACAACCCATAATAAGCAATTAAATTAGTACAACCATACTCGAAGATTGGAGAAGGATAGACTACAGACATAGATATTGGAATGTATAACCACAGGAAGGGGGAAGAAGGAAAGACCATGGGTTACATCAATGGAGGAAATTAGTGAAGAAATGCAAGAGAAATGTTTAGAAGAACGACTCTGGGAAAATAAGAGAAGAGTGGAGAAGAAAAATTTGGGCACAGGAAGGAGCCTGAGCACTGCGAACCTATTTATAATAATAATGTTTCCTTCAATGTTAAAAATAAACTTATTCCATCTCAAAATAGATTCACTAACTCGAAATATACTGCAACCGAGTAGTTTAATATGTAAATAAAACAGCAGTCCCTAACCAAACACGTGAACAAACTGACTCAGTCTATTTCGATTTTAGCAAAGCCTTTGATGTCATTCCACATCATTTTTTGCTTGGTAGAAATATTGGTTTATTTACATTTGCAGACTGTCTCCACGATAAGCATTCCTCCTTAAGAATGTTCAATGCACTTTCTGATTATTTCACTATTACTACTTTGTTTGGTTTCATACTTGTAGTGTTCTGCTTCAAGGCCTTTCATATTGATTACGTTCAATGTTATCTGCAAAAGGCATATGACTCGGTTAAGAGAGAAGTTTTATATGATATTCTTATTGAATTTGGTATTCCCAAGAAACTAGTACGATTAATTAAAATGTGTCTCAGTGATACGTACAGCAGAGTCCGTATAGGTCAGTTTCTGTCAGATGTCACTGTGGGCTAAAGCAAGGAGATGCACTATCACCTTTACTTTTTAACTTTGCTCTAGAGTATGCCATTAGGAAAGTGCAGGATAACAGAGAGGGTTTGGAATTGAACGGGTTACATCAGCTTCTTGTCTATGAGGATGACGTGAATGTGTTAGGAGAAAATCCACAAACGATTAGGGAAAACACGGAAATTTTACTGGAAGCAAGTAAAGAGATAGGTTTCGAAGTAAATCCCGAAAAGACAAAGTATATGATTGTTTCTCGTGACGAGAATATTGTACGAAATGGAAATATAAAAATTGGAAATTTATCTTTTGAAGAGGTGGAGAAGTTCAAATATCTTGGAACAACAGCAACAAATATAAATGATACTGGGGAGGAAATTAAACACAGAATAAATATGGGAAATGTCTGTTATTATTCGGTTAAGAAGCTTTTATCATCCAGTCTGCTGTCCAAAAATCTGAAAGTTAGAAGTTATAAAACAGTTACATTACCGGTTGTTCTCTATGGTTGTGAAACTTGGACTCTCACTTTGAGAGAGGAACATAGGTTAAGGGTGTTTGAGAATAAGGTAATTAGGAAAATATTTGGGGCTAAGAGGGATGAAGTTACAGGAGAATGGAGACAGTTACACAACACAGAACTGCACGCATTGTATTGTTCACCTGACATAATTAGGAACATTAAATCCAGACGTTTGAGATGGGCAGGGCATGTAGCACGTATGGGCGAATCCAGAAATGCATATAGATTGTTAGTTGGGAGGCCGGAGGGAAAAAAGACCTTTAGGAAGGCCGAGAGTAGATGGGAGGATAATATTAAAATGGATTTGAGGGAGATGGGATATGTTGATAGAGAATGGATTAATCTTGCTCAGGATGGGGATCAATGGCGGGCTTATGTGAGGGCGGCAATGAATCTCCGGGTTCCTTAAAAGCCAGTAAGTAAGTTATCTGCACAAAATAAATTTATGATGTCTACTATTAAAAATTGTTCAGAGACTTATTATGAAGTAGGTAGGTCCTTTTCTGTGTACAAAATATTTTGACAGATAAACGATTTAAATTTAACTGCTGAAAATTTTGAAATGTTGTTACAGTAGTAGGTTCACAGACAGATTGTCCAGTGACATTATGTCCACAGTATTGACGTCCACCATCAATTTTCGTGCAAATAAGATTTCAGTTCACAGTACTTTTAGGTCCATAAAAATTTTGTTCGCGTATTTCTGTCAATTTATAAAAATCGTCCACTGAATGATTTCGTCCACCATTCTTAAATGTTCTCAGATATTTTTGTCTATTTTATAGCCTATTATTTACTCCATATTTCTTAGTCCGCAATATTTATGATCCATTATAGGATTAATATTTTATTTCGGTCATGTACAATTACAATGGCCAGATCCGCCGATATGAAAGAGGACAGTAGGGTGGGAAAATGAGGACATTGCAGAACAAAATGAGGACATGTCACATGGAAGCAGCGAATAAATAACATCTAACAAAGATCTAGAGTTTAGTAATTTTGAAGTATATTAATGACAGTAATGAACATGAATTAAGCATAGCCTATTGAACATTTACACAAATTACAGATATTAGCAATCAAGAGGGTCTGATTTTAATTTTGCATTTCTACATATTATTTTCCTTTTATTGTTTGATGTAAACCTTCTGAATGAAACCTGCGAACTCACACATACTGTACACTATTATCATCTAAGGGTAAACTCCTATAGGTAGACGAAAACAAAACACTGCAAAGCATAATACGAAAGAAAGCTAATGTAACAACTAAGATGAAAATGAATCTAGAAATGTGCAGAAATTTGATCCGAACAAATGTAACTTTTCGTTCTGCAAAGGAATTTTACAAAGTTAGAGGAGAGTCGGGTAGTATCGGACATCGGGTAATATCGGACAGTGAGTTTCTTTCATCTACCACACGATGATAGAACCTGATTGATATGGTTACGTTTCTGTGATGTCGCATAGAGAAACGTAACAATGTCATTCAGGTATACTACATATGGTGGTAGATGAAAGAAACGCACTGTCCGATACTATCCGATGTCCGATACTACCCGACTCTCCCCTACATTTGTTCCGATCAAATTTCCGCACATTTAAAGGACACATCTAAAGTCTTTCAGTATAATTTATCATCATAATACACTGCCCAGTCTCGCGCCGTGGCGTCGTGGTCTAAGGCATCCTTCTAGGACTCGCGTTACAGAATGCGCGCTGGCTCGAGTCCTCATGGAGGAAGAAATTTTCTCATGAAATTTCGGCCACTGTATGGGACCGGTGTCCACCTAGTATCGTGATGCACTTGGGGAGCTACACTAGGTAGCGAAATCCGATTGCGAATGCCAGCTATAACGGCTGGGGGGATTATCGTACTAACCACACGATACCTCTATTCTGCTTGGATGATCGTCCACCTCTGCTTCGGCATGTGAACGTGAGGTCAGCAGCCGGCTGGTCGGTCTGGGCCCTTCAAGGGCTGTGACGCCACGGATTATTATAGTACACTGCTCTGTTATACTGACTAAGGCCCAATTGTATAAAACTCCCTGACTAAAGATCAACTTTGATCGAAGATCGAAAAGTAAACCGAGTTCAGACACTTCTTCTATTGTATAAAACTTTTCTGCGATCAAATTACCTTGGTTCAAATGCAATTTAAGTTCACGTGAAAAGGATTTGGCAACATCGCATAAACAGGTGAAATACGTGATGCGCGGACCATGTTATACAGGTTTGTTCAGTGTTGCCAATCTAGCGATTTTTAACTCCTTTTCAACAACAATTTATTTTAACTTTTATATTGCTTAAATAGGGATTTAGCGACCTTTTTAGCACCCCATAGTGACAAAATTTAATCTTTCTTTGTCGATAATGAGAAATCTAACGACTTTACAACTACTTTTTGGCGACTTTCCGTATTACACTCTGTTGGAGACACTGGTTTATTTGTGCAATGTAAATAATGGCGGACAATAAGAAGAAGGTTGACTGTTCTCCAAGTTGTTATCATGTTATGGTGTTTGATACTGCTAAACATAATAAAGCTTTATAAAACGACAATTTTCGTTTAGTAATACAGTTAATTGAACATTTATGAATGTACCTATCATATCCATTAATAATTAATGGTTGTTATAAACATAATATAATTATAGGTTATGTTATTTGATACTGCTGAACACGATAGAGCCTTATAAAATATAAGAATGTTTGTGTATTAAGGCAAGAAATTGAAAGAAATATATATAAATGTACCTAACATATCTATTAATATTAATAATAATGGCCATTTTATTTGCACAATCTGTCACTCGTATATTTCAAACAGAAAAGAAATAACTGAACTTGGATCATCTAACTTAATCGGAGAAATTTCTTCAGTCAAAGTTGACTTTAGTTTGAGACAAATTAATCTCAAATTAGACTTTATACAACACAAAATTCCAAGTTCAGCTGAAACAAGGATCAATTTAACCTCTGACCTAAGATTAAATGGTTTATACAATCGGGCCTAAGAATACTGGGAATTAAATCAATGGCATTCCTAAAAAAAAAAAAAAAAGCTATGAAATATTTCGTATAAAACAATTTGTACGAAAAGGAAACAAAAACGAGCGAAATTTTTTGAAAAATCTCAAGCAATAACCTCCTGAAGTTAATGACATTAGTTACAATTCACTCTGTATAACGACGTGCAGTTCGTCAAAATGTTCGAGCAGTCTGTATATTCCAGGAATCAGCTAATTGAGCAGCGTAACCTCCCATGCTTCTTGTAAGCGACATAGCATTGGTGATGATTGCATTGAAATGGACAATACCCGGGTTTGTGCCTTATTATGATTAATTGATGCGTTAATGATACCTCATTTAGTGCAGTTGTGCAGGCCAATTCGCAGAATTGCGGATAATGTCTATTACGTCACGCTGGTACTGCGGGCTGTCTCACTAGAGTTCAACATTCCAACTCGCCGAGCCACTCAGACTAATGGCACAAACCGTACAATGTTTTAAGCAAATTGGCCTCTCTATAATTCAAACACCAGTCACATATCAGTTCCCAGCTCGCAAATAGGAATCACCAGATTAAGTCGTTTCCGATGGAGATCATCCTGAAAGTATAATACAGGGACATCACTTTATTTTTACCAACATTTTTAACATTAACCTGGCTATACTCGGAAACTCTGTTGTCCCCTTCCATTACAGGAGTTTGATGTTACTAGTGCAATATGTAAACAAATCAGTTTACTAGGTATAGGACGAGAGAAAAGTAGTGTATCCATTTATGTTGTAGGGAAATACGATATTACGATTTTCAGTTTGATTATCACTTTTACGGAATTTATCAAAATACAGTAGAGTAGTAACATTTTTTTAAAAAAACTCAACTTTTCAGGCGGCTATGTTCGTTATGTAATGTCTACTTTATTTAGCATATTAATTATTGGTGATAACATACAATATAGAGAGTGCATTTAAATTGAGGGGGTCATAAGTAAAGGGCTGTAAGTGCACTTAAGTTACTTTTGAGAAAATGGGGTTTAAATATTTAAGCTTTCGTAAAATCGGTGAAATTTTTATTTAAATTTTAATGTGTGATGCGATTAAAATATCCCTTTGCCACTAAAATTTTAGATACTTTAGCTTACACTGGATGCACTTAACTCATGTTATTACAAATGCCACTAGCATTCCTTTGCTTCTAGCCACCTCAATTCAAAATAAGCTAATCTGAATTTTTAAACAAGTTGCTGAAAATGGTTGCCGTTCATTACAATGGAGGCTTCAATTCTTTTATGCATATTATTAAAAACATTTTGAAGCATATTCTCTGAAATTGAATTTATTGTTTCTCGAATATAATTTTTAGTACGATATTATTAATAATAGGTTCTTTCTTCTATAGAAAACGCAACCATATTTCTGAAACACACTATACACTGCAGTGTTTACTTCACTGCTTGAAGACTTCGAATGCAACAGCGGCCGTAAGTTTGTGTGTCTGACGGGAGCAAGGACATTAGTGAAGGGGTGAGAGTGAAGTACATTCAGAAATGCAGGTACAATAAAAATGCAAGTAAAAATAAAATGATGTCCCTGTGTAAGTACCGGGACGCAGTCACACAACGTGGCGAGAAATGTAACTGGTAACATGTGAAAGCAAATTGTTTCGGAATATAACCACTAAAAAGATTAAAGAGAAAATATTTGTCATCTTGATGACATTGTTTAATTTGTCACAAACGCACTGTTGATATGTAAATCGAGCTTTCAGGTATAAGTCTCTGTAAAGCTGATTTGAATAATTTCAAGGGAAAAATTGTTCCGGGGCCGGGTATCGAACCCGGGACCTTTGATTAAACGCACTGTTGATATGCTCGATTTCTCGGTTGCGGTGTACGAGACTGTTGAAGTGCACAGATTGAACATTACGCGAGAGCAACGGACATGGGCTCAAATCCCACCTACGACAGGATGTTTTTCACTGTCAACAAGATGTCATATTGATGGTGTTTAGGTAAACGTGCTTAACTCTAATTGTTAAAGTAACTAACTCCCTTTAATTAGTGTAATTAATTAACAATTTTAATTACAAAACGTGAAGATATGTATTTTAACAATTATGTTTACATTTGTTTATACAGGGACATCATTTTATTTTTACTAACATTTTTAATATTAACCTGTCTATACCTTTAGAGAACCGGAAACACCGCTTGCTCCCCCCTCCAAGACTGGAGTTCGATGATACTGGCGTAAAACACAAATCACTCTACTAGGTATAGGAAGGAAGAAAAGTAGTTCATCCATTTACGTAAACTAGGAAATATCGCGATTTTGAGTTTGATAATTTTCATTAGGTTTTTCTTTAATCAAAGTACAGTACTGTATTAAGAATAAGTGTTTTTACTCACGAAGTGAGTTATCCATGCGAACGTATTCATTATGCAATGTATATTATACTGTCTACAGCACATTAGCGTACAATATAGAGAAAGAAGTTAAATTGAAAAATAATCATAATATGAATATTTAAACACAATTTTGAAAATGGTGGCCGTTCATTTCGATACAGGCTTCAGTTCTTTTGTGCATATTATCGCACTATAGACTATTGCATCTAATTCCAATTGTCAGTTTCGTCCTTCGTACTAGTAACTCATGTTGAAATAATTCTGTACCTACTCTACGTACTGTGAATTCAATCTTCACTTCTGCCCGACCCGAAAATATAAAATTACTCAGACATGCTATCTACTGTCCGTCCAAGTGGTTATGCCGCAGGATTGTAGAAAGGGAGGAAATTACGTGACTTAACGAGGCCCTTTTATTTAAGTTAAATTAAACAGCTGTATAATATTACGTAAACGTCCAATTCCTAAGAGAAATTAATGTTTTCAGAAAAGAGCTAAGACAGCCCAGCTTTTACAGAGGAGCGAGCAGAAGCAGGTGGGGGAAATCGGGATGCGACGTAGGCAAACGGACGATAGTACCTGTGCGAAAATATGATTCGATATTGAAAGCTCTTTCGTCACTGGAAAACGCGAACATATTTCTGGAACGTACTATACTCAGTAACTCAGTACTGCTTACTATCTGCGGTCTTGGTTCTGTGTGGAGTTGGAACTTCCTTAGTAGAAGGGGTGGGAGTGAAGTACATTCAAAAACTCAGGTACAATAAAAATTGAAGTAAAAATAAAATGATGTCTCTATGTGAAGTAACTAATAATAATGTGTTAAAATTTAATTATAGCTGTTGCTGAAACATTTTTCTTTTGTTGGATAAGCGCTTTTACCTGAACACCACCGAGAATGTTGCCTTGGTTACCCAGCGTCATGCCAACTCCCACACCACATTGATGACGATAATCTACCCACCTTGTGTCTATCTAATGTTAGCTCGTAAGTCGAAATATGGTCTTAGAATAAATTTCTACCTTGAAAGAAACAAATTTCGATTGTTATGTTTTTACTCTCTCAAATTTCGAATCAATATTAGGCAATCAAAAATAGCAGATTTCTTTGTTCGTGTGGTTATGTTGGAGCAGGGTCACAGCTTCCTACAACATAGAAATAACAGACGGGGGCATGCGTCCAATGTCTGGGATATGAAATAAATTTGTACCTTCCTACTGGGAACTGAACCCGGAACCGCCAAAACCTGTCTAATATGAACTACAATGGAGGATTTCACCTAATTCCACTGTGATGAAATTCATTGCTAAGCAACCTTGTCCATTAATCTCTGTACATCACCTGGACGATATCAACTTAGGGTACGTACAAGTTGGAGCGACGATAAACGATAAAAGAAGCAGCGATGCTATATCAGAGAGAATTGAAGCATGCATTGTCATTGAGGTGTGCGTATTGGAGTAACGATAAAAGCGAAGATGCACGATAAAAGCGACGAAAAAGAAAAGTTCCATTTTCTTCGCTCTTGTCGTTCATATAATCTCTGATTAAGATAATATTAATCTGTATAATTACCGGTGGTTATCAATATATCCGAATATTAATCGATTTATTATTATTTCGGCATATTAAATTAATTGTTGTAGAAATTGACAAATTGATCAGTTGTGTATTTATTCGTGATATATTATGTGATCACAATAACCAATCACAGCACAACGAATTTATATTATCTTTGGGATGAGAAACGGGTTCAATTTTGTACGTATTTAAGTTATATTAAACTTGATCCTAGCAGCTGATATTTCCTATAATCTTCTTTCATTAAGTGGGTGTATAGAATGTCTTCTACTGACTATTACACTCTTACTACGTCATACTACTTTTGACCAATAAAACGATACGAAAGGACGTATTTCAACCAATCATGGCTGCTTATCGCACAATTTTATCGCGTCCCTAGCATTTGTTTAATTTTATCGCGTCCCTAGCATTTGTTTAATTTTATCGCGTCCCTAGCATTTGTTTCTTTGTTTGCCAACATTTGAAACTGCGCTGGTCTGGACGTCAAAAATATATATAAAATTACAAACCACTCCAGTCGATGCACAGCAGTTTCAAATATGACTCGCATTGGCATTCAAGAACAAGAATTAATAAAAATCACTGATCATACCTATACATCTTTTGAAATCCGATTTACAAATAAATGAAGAGCACCATTCGAAAATCCTGAATAAGTTGAATACACCATGTAGGCCTAAATCAACGAGTTCCACTTCTATTATGCACACGTCCAATATAACATCAATTGAACCACCAACCACATCCAAATTTGAAAATTGTACATTCAATAATTATTCCTTTTAAAATTATTCATTCGGAAATTCTGAAAAAGTTGAATACACCATGTAGGCCTAAATGAACGAGTTCCACTTCTATTACGCACACGTCCAATATAATATCAATTCAACCACCAACCACATCCAAATTTGAAAATTGTACATTCAATAATTATTCCTTTTAAAATTATTCATTCGGAAATTCTGAATAAGTTGAATACACCATGTAGGCCTAAATGAACGAGTTCCACTTCTATTACGCACACGTCCAATATAACATCAATTGAACCACCAACCACATTCAAATTTGAAAATTGTACATTCAATAATTATTCCTTTTAAAATTATTCATGTTTATTTTTTATGTCATCGTCGTTAATTAAAACTTTTCTAACACTTGTGTATATTAGTTAGGTTATGTTATAGCTTCTGCTATATGATATTATGGATAGTCACGTATCAGAGATTGTTTAATATTAAGATTTATTGAATAGTAATCATTACAGACCACACGATACCTCCATTCTGGTTGGATGATCGTCCACCTCTGCTTCGGTATGTGGGCGTGAGGCCAGCAGCCGGCTGGTCGGTCTAGGCCCTTCACGGGCTGTAGCGCCACGGATTATTATTATTATTATTAATCATTACAGTGTCTGTATAAAGACACTACTGCCATCTAGCATGCATCTAGCGTAATATTTGTAATGTTAAGATGGTACAATAATACATTTGAAGACAGTTGCATTTTCGTAAGTCAATATTTTATTGTATTGGAGTACTTCGTTACTTCTAATCTTTATATACTTTCTTCTAATCGTGTAATAGTCAATTAAATCCCACTCGAGTTTTGATTTTCTCTAGATAAATCAAAACGTCTAGTGAGATTACTGTTGATAAATCAAAATGTTCGCTTCCCGCGTCCTCGTTGCTCCGATATGAACACTTGATTCTTTGATAATACCAAAGCGTCGCTAGGTCATTTCTTTTATCGTTTATCGTTGCTGCAACGTGTACCTACCCTAATTCTTAAAGCAGGAGTAACGCTATTGTTCATTGATTATATCCAACTTTAGACACGACCTTCAAATCGATATCATGTCCGAGGCAATGAAGTCCGGACACTATAATCGATAGCCTTGTCAAGTTCAAGGTGGGATGGAACGCGATCAATGCGTCTGCACAGAATTATTGTAACAGATATCTTCTGGATTTTTAGAAAGCGTTCCAAGACTATACAGGGTGATTCACAAGGAGTCACCACCAGCTACGGAGCTTATTTTCCGAAGACATTGTGAGCAAAAAAAGAAAGCCATATAAACTTGGATCCTATTCTCAATCTTTTCAGAGTTACAGTAATTTGAAGTTCGTAGTAAAATACCTTTTTTATTTAGTTTCAAGGATAAAAGAAAGGATGAAGCTGTAATAGTAATATGCGTTACAAGAGCGGTATGTTGACGTTTTCATGTTCGAGGAAAAGATTGAAAAAACGAAACGTAGTTGAGCATTTTTAATTTCCGAGAACATGAAAACAAACATCCGCTCGTGTATCGTACATTATTTTGTGCGAAGATCGTTTATTACATACCTGAAAGAGGAATTTTTAATTAGTTGCAATGAAATCTCCACCTTGGTTTCTGTTCAATGACGGCAACTTTGGAAAAACAAATATATCTATATTCAACATTGTTCCTATAAAATGTTTTCTGTGTTTACTAAAATGCAGCAGGCCGTGATATGTCTGTCTTTTTTTTTTCCCCAGTCTATGTTGAGTCTGGAATCTTGTTGATTTTTTCACGGCTTCCTTAATGTTACTTGCATTACAAATGCAGTAACTTTTGTGGTGTTGTAGAGTTTACTTAATTTTTGGAAATATTTAAAAACAATAATTAACATTGCAATTTAGGTGAAATCGCAATGGTAAGTTTCCAATTTATAATTATTACTATATTGAACGTCTTTAAAAATAATATGTTAAAAGCCTAAAGCAGTAAAATGAATATGGCGCTTAAGCGGTAAGAAGAGGGAAATTGTTATGTGTGTTACGTTGGGAATACTGAATGTGGTATTTCACACTTACCGCGTATTGGTTCTGTGCGGAAAGCAAGCAAATACGCACGATCTCGCACAAAATATCTTGGAATGCACTTAGATCGCCGTCTGTCATGGAAACATCACATCAACAACAAACTTAAATTGGCCTACTCAAGACTCGCTAAATTATATCCGCTCCTCAACAAGAAATCATCTCTAAAGCTACAAAATTGCATGCTACTTTACGTACACATCTCTATTACGACCTCTACTGCTTTATGCCTGTCCTGTCTGGGCAGGAGCTGCAATAAGTGAAATTAAACACATCCAGTCATTTCAAAATAAAGTCCTACGAATTTCACTCAATTCTCCTTGGTTTGTCCGTAACAGCCAACTACACAGAGAAACTGGTATTGACACAATCAAACAGTTTATTCATTCACAAACTAAGAAGTTCTATGACAACCTAGAAAATGCTCCAGGCGCCGTCCATTACTCTCTCGGAAGGAAGTCCACATTTCCCACCAGAATCAAGAGCCGACTTCCAATAGACCTCATATTATAATCAAAATTTACCATCACACCAACCTATGTAAATAATTATTTATTAACAATTATTTTTGTTCATTGAGGAGCCCAATCTAC
The DNA here is from genome assembly GCF_040183065.1 of Periplaneta americana. Lineage (NCBI taxonomy): Eukaryota > Metazoa > Arthropoda > Insecta > Blattodea > Blattidae > Periplaneta > Periplaneta americana. The sequence continues at coordinate 160,637,470 of NC_091129.1, forward strand.
GCTATCATCAATTCAGTGTCATATATTGTATTTATATTTTTTAGAAATTATCTGTATAGAGCTAAATGCGCTGATCGATCAATAAATTGTTAAAAAAAAGGATAAAAGAATATTACAAAAACGAGAATAAACTATTCAGAAGCATAATTTCTTAATTGACTAGTATTCTGTAGCTAAAAATGTGTTGTTGATTCCTTAGTCGCTCTGTACTGACTTTTTTTTTTTTTTTTTTTTTGTAATTTTTAACTGAAAATTACATTATTCTTACACACATATCAGAATAATTGTTACAAGTCAACGACGTCTAGAAACTTGATTATTTACAATTCAATTTTGTATTCTAATAAAGATAAACATAAGCCTTTTATGTCCCTGTAGGGCAATGACCTCCTGTTAAGGGTTTAGTTCTTATTGCACTCTAATGTAGTCTTAAACAGTGTTGCCAACAGTTGTTCGTATAATCCCGCTAGATGGCTTTCGAAAACCCACGATTTTCTAACAAATATCTCTAGATTTTAATGTGTACTTATTATTCAATAATAATAATAATAATAATAATAATAATAATAATAATAATAATAATAATAACGGTCAAGATAGAGCATCCGCCCGCCAATGTAACGAACATTGCACACTATTATCATTGCCAATGTGGCGCTATAAAGCAATTTTGAACACTTTTATCACAGACACAACATATTTAAATTCTTATTGCACGATATATGTTACCGTTAAAACCCAAAATTCGACAAAACCAGTTTCAACTAGTAAAAACTAGTTTTAAAATATAGATAAATAGAAAGAGAATTTTCGTAAGATCTAGAATCAATGACAGGTCAGGTTTGGTTTGTTTAGATTTTTTTAGGCTTTCACCAAACAAAAACCTAAACAAACCAAACCTAACCTGACACTGATCCTAGATCATACGAAAATTCACTTTCTATCTATCTTTATTTGCTTAAACTAGTTTTTACTAGTTGAAACTGATTTTGACGGATTTCGGGTTTTAACAGTAACATATATAATATGGAATTATCACTACATTAACACATCCATCATTTCACAATACACACACTGAACGAATTAAATGTAATTATGAAAGCCGCTTATAATGCTAATATGAATTTAATTTCAGAAACTTTAAAGATTAAAAGCCGCTAGTATTCCCGCTAAGCGGGATAATATAATTTTACCCGCGAGACGGTTATCCAAAAAAGCTAGATTTAGCGGGAAAACCGCTTAATTGGCAACACTGGTCTTAAAGAGTTTATAAGAGTGGCGTGATTTGTAACAATTGTTGTGATAAATGCATAAGAATAATGTAATTTTGTAGTTAAAAATCGAAAGAAAAAATTCTGCACGAACCAACTATGGAATTCGCAACACATTTTCAGTTAATTAAAGAAATGATACTTCTGAATAGTTCATTCTCTATTTGTAATATTCTTTTGTGTGAGATCGTGCGTATTTGCTTGTTTTCCGCACAGAACCAATACGCGGTAAGTGTGAAATACCACATTCAGTATTCCCAACGTAACACACATAACAATTTCCCTCTTCTTACCGCTTAAGCGCCACATTCATTTTACTGCTTTAGGCTTTTAACATATTATTTTTAGAGACGTTTAACATAGTAATAATTATAAATTGGAAACTTACCACTGCAATTTCACCTAAATTGCAATGTTAATTATTGTTTTTAAATATTTGCAAAAATTAAGTAAAGTCTACTACTCCACGAAACTTATTGCATTCCTGATACAAGTAACATTAAGGAAGCCGTGAAAAAATCGACAAGATTCCAGATGCCGATGTTATTACTGCAATATGTTATATAAATAATATTGTTAAAATATTAAAATGAAAAATAAATAATTACATAACCTTACCGTTTGTTTTAAGTTCGCATTTATAGACTGGGGGGAAAAAAAGACAGACATATATCACGGCCTGCTGGAGTATAGTAAACACAGAAAACATTTTATAGCAACAAAGTTGAAGAAAGATATTTTGGTTTTCCGAAGTTGCCGTCATTAAACAGAAACCAACATGGAGATTTTATTGCAACTAATTAAAAATTCGTCTTTCAGGTATGTAATAAACGATCTTCGCACAAAATAATGTACGAAACACGAGCGGTATGTTTGTTTTCATGTTCTCGGAAATTGAAAAAGCTCAACTACGTTTCGCTTTTTCAATATTTTCCTCGACCACGAAAACGTCAACATACCGCTCTTGTAACGTATATTACTATTATCCTTAAAACGAAATAAAAGGGGTATTTTACAAGCAACTTCAGATTAGTGTAAGTCTGAAAACATTCAGAATAGCACCCATGTTTATATGACCTTTTTTTTGCTCAAAATCCCAGTTTTAACAGACGCACTAAGAAACTGGACAAGAGTGGTGCACTTCTACCTCATTCTACACAAACTGTAGCGCATATTTTCTAGAAATATTTTGGTGATCTAAGAGACTAATGAGCATTCGCACCTGATAAGTGACGACATATGGAATTGAGTATATTTACCACATGTCCTTCATCTTTATAATATGGCATCTCGCAGGTGATTCTAGAAATGAAATTAATGTCCTCCAAATTAATAACCAACCTCGTGCGTGTATATTTAATATTTTATTTATATTATGTGCGGATAATTGGGGCATAAATGTGCAGACAATGACCTAGTTACAATCAGGCCTCGAGGCACTGAGATCTGGGCGTTATTATCCTTTGAGACTCATTCTATTGTGAAAAACGAGGCTAACTGGGAGTGATTTGTGATATATTAAAATTATAGCGCGATCTATGTGAAGCGTGTACACCGGTGACAAACATCAGTTGGAGCCCGCCCAACAGCCCGCATACCAGCGCGCCAAGCTTCATATTTGCGCGCAAAACATCAACACGTGCACGTGACTACAGGAATGTACTTCCGAAACTGGATTTATATTCGGGGTTCGATTTCTCACAATTATTATTGTGCATATATATTATTTTAATGTACTGAAGTACATATGATATTTCCATGTAGATATTCTGCGTCATCATAAGATGAAAGAGTAATGGAACGGAGAAAAATTCTCTCCGGCGCACAGTGGTCTAGAATGCAAATTTAGCGGGACATATTAATAACTTTTCAGCTACCTAACAGATATTTATGAAATTTTACACAGTAGTTACAGGTAGCACATATGTTCTGTATGCAAGCTCTCGTGACGTTGGTATAAGGGGAACTACCCCTAATAGGGGGGCGCATTTATACAAAATTAGAAACTTTTCTCCTATCTGACAGATTTTTATGAAATTTTACAAAGCAGTTACAAGTATCATATGTGTTTTGTATACAAGTTCTGATTACGTTGGTATAAGGGAAAATACCCCTAATAGGGGGCTCAATTAGACAAAATTAGTAACTTTTCTCCTATTTAACAGATTTTTATGAAATTTTACAAAGTAGTTACAGGTAGCATGTATGTTTTGTATACAAACTCTCGTTACGTTGGTATAAAGGGAACTACCCCTTATAGGGGGGCGCAATTAAACAAAATTAGTAACTTTTCTCCTATTTGATAGATTTTTATGAAATTTTACAAAACAGTTACAAGGAACATATATGTTTTGTATACAAGCTCTGATTACGTTGGTATAAGGAGAACTACCCCTTATAGGGGGCACAATTAGACAAAATTAGTAACTTTTCTCCTATTTAACAGATCTTTATGAAATTTTACAAAGTAATTACAGGTAGCATGTATGTTTTGTATACAAGCTCTCATTACGTTGGTCTAAGTGTAACTACCCCTTATAGGGGGGCGCAATTAGACAAAATTAGTAACTTTTGTCCTATCAAACAGATTTTTATGAAATTGTATACAGTAGTTACACTTAGTACATTTGTTTTGTGTACAAACTCTGTTTACGTTGGTATAAGCAGAAGTGCCCTTTACAGGGGGATGCATTTAGACAAAATCTTATGGGTGGGAAAATGTAACATTTTAGGTACTATTGCACCTTTTGGACACTCGGGAAGCTTATTTGGTACATAATTAACAAGCTGTCATCTTTAATTCCCTGAATTATACTGCGGAAGCAGATTCGGTTCACAAATATTGAAATAATTGCAACCGAGAAAAATTGCACTACTGCACCTCGAAAGAATAGTGCTCATGAATTATTACTTCCGCAAATCTGCGCACCTTAAGATTAGATTTAAAATAGAGGTAAATAGTGGAGGAAGTAAAAAAAATCATTTTTGGACGAACCAAAGGGGTTTTTTTTTCTCTACCTCAGCAAAGTCTGCATTCAATGGTTATATTTATATTTTGTCCCGTGTCCATTCATGCTAATTTTACGTACTATAATAACATTAAATGTAACAAAAACAAACAGTGTTACATACCCAAAGAACTACTTGACATGTTGGTACCAAATATGAATGGAATCGACCACTTACAAGAGAGTTACAGCACAAAGAAAACGGCAGACTCGCGGCGCTTGCTGAGTAAGAATGCTGAGTGGCGAAATGTGGCATGTTACCGGCTTCTTATCTCGCTATGCAGCCACCTCTGCTGATTAAGATTATCAATTCAGTGTTACTCAGTTATATAGGAAAAATAATTTAAGGGTTTAATTTCATTTTTTTACATGTCATTTTTCTGCATTTGTCCTCCTAAATATGGATTTTAGACCACTGTGCGGCGCCGGGATTTGAACCCGGGTTTTCAGCTCTACGTGCTGATGCTTTATCCACTAAGCCACACCGGATACCACCCCGGCGTCGGACAGAATCGTCTCAGATTAAGCCCCAACTCTTGGGTTCCCTCTAGTGGCCGCCCTCTGCACTAAGATGATGATGCAGAATATCTGCATGGAAATATCATATGTACTTCGGTACATTAAAATAATATATGTAATATGCGTAAATCACTTCGTGATTTAAGACGGCGTTTATTCCGTCGGATCCCGGCCAACTAGTCACTCATAACGAGTGCACCTCAGCACATGTGTGGACTTCGGTCCTACGTTCATAGACATCTATGACGTAGTGCAGAGGGCGGCCACTAGAGGGAACCCAAGAGTTGGAGCTTAATCTGAGACGATTCTGTCCGACGCCGGGGTGGTATCCGGTGTGGCTTAGTGGATAAAGCATCAGCACGTAGAGCTGAAAACCCGGGTTCAAATCCCGGCGCCGGAGAGAATTTTTCTCCGTTCCATTACTCTTTCATATTATTGTGCATGCTGTTAGCTGCCTGTATTCCCATTCATTCATAGTGTTCCGCCCAAGGGCAGGTCTTTCACTGCAAACCCAGCACTCTTCAATCTTTCCTATTTTCTGCCTTCCTCTTTGTCTCCGCATATGTCTTATTATGGTGTTATATGGGGCAGAAACTTGGACATTACGACAAAGTGAAGAGAAGAGAATAGAAGCATTTGAAATGTGGATATGGAGAAGAATGGAACGTGTGAAGTGGACAGAGAGAATAAGAAATGAAGCTGTGTTGAAAAGAGTGGGAAAAGAAAGAATGATGCTGAAACTGATCAGGAAGAGAAAAAGGAATTGGCTGGGTCACTGGCTGAGAAGAAATTAGGCCTACCTACTGAAGGATGCACTGGAAGGAATGGTGAACGGGAGAAGAGTTCGGGGCAGAAGAAAATATCAGATGATAGACGATATTAAGATATATGGATCATATGAGGAGACTAAAGAGGAAAGGCAGAAAATAGGAAAGAAGAAGAATGCTGAGTTTGCAGTGAAAGACCTGCAATTTGGCAGAACACTATGTATGTATGTATGTATGTATGTATGTATGTATGTATGTATTTTTGTTGTAAATTTTTTTATTTGTACTCATTTTGCTTACTAGCTAAATAAAATAAAATAAATAAATGTATGTATGTATGTATAGCATTTGAGCTACTAAGAAGCCAAGACGTAACGAAAGCAACTCGTTTGTACTGGTCTGAACTCTCAATTCGGAAGACACCGACGGATTATTTGCTCGTAAGTTAGAATTTATAGCAGACGTGGCATAGTACTGTAATAGTGTGCATACCACTCTTACACACACATACTGCACATATTAGAGTCGTACTGAAAGCATAAAATATTTGTTCGTTTACTTATCATTTAGAGCAGTGCAA